>NW_022163292.1:0-107386 GCF_008728515.1 Papio anubis | reverse complement strand
AGATTCTCCCGCCTCAGCCTCCCAAGTAGCTGGGAGTACAGGCATGTACCACCACACCTGGATAATTTTTGTATTTTTAGTAGAGATGGGGTTTCACTATGTTGTCCATGCTGGTCTCGAACTCCTGACTTCAGTTGATCCATCTGCCTTAGCCTCCCAAAGTGCTGAGATTACAGGCATAAGCCACTACACCTGACCTAGATTTGACATTTTATAGTATTGACTCTTTTTGTCCAGAAACATGTTATGCCTTTACATTAATTCAGATCTCATATGGTCTTCAAATTCTATGGTCATCAGCCTGAAGGTCTTCTCTATTTTAGGTTTATTCCTGAATATTTCATTGGATTTGTTGCTATTTTGATTGGAAGTAAATATATTTTCTAATTATTTATTGATTGTGTATCAAGCTTTTGATTTTTATTGTTGTTGGTATTGACCATATAGCCATAGTACTGCACCAAAATCTTCTATTAGTTCTAATAGTGTGTCAGTAATGGAGTATCAGGTGACTGTCTTTTATATTCTAGAACAAGTAACTCCGTCCAATAGAAATATAATAGAAGCCACATATGTAATTTTAAATTTTCTAGTGGTCATGTTCAAAAAGTAAAAAGAAACAGGTGAAAGTTATTTTAATACTTTAACTCAGTGTATCTAAAATATTTCAACATGTACTTAGCATAAAATATTAATGAGATAATTTACATTCTTTTTTTTGGTATTAAGTCTTTAAAATTTCATGTATATTTTATACTTATAGCACAATGTGATTTGAGCTGCAGTAGTCTCACTTTAAATGCTCAGTAACCACAAGTGGCTAGTGGCCACTGTACTAGACAGTGCATTTTTTTTTTTTTGAGACAAAGTTTTGCTCTTGTTGCCCAGGCTGGAGTGCAATGGCGCGATCTTGGCTCACCTCAAACTCCGCCTCCCGGATTCAAGCAATTCTCCTGCCTCAGCCTCCCGAGTAGCTGGGATTACAGGCACATGTCATCACGCCTGGCTAATTTTTTTGTACTTTTACTAGAGACGGGGTTTCTCCATGTTGGTCAGGCCTCCCAAAGTTTTGGGATTACCGGTGGCATGAGCCACCGCGCCCAGCCTGGACAGTACATTTCTAAGTGGACCAGAATATTGCTTGCAAATAATGAAATTTTTTCTCTAAAATTTTTTTGGTCTTTTTTTCTTTTGCCTTAATGTTTTTGCTTGGACATCAGTAGTACCATGCTGATGTTGATGATATTAATGCGAATACTTACAATGTTTGACCACTATGAATTTCTGGCTAGAGGTTTCCTTCCCGTTCTGGTTTGTAAGAATTTTTCTTTAAATCAGAAACCAATTTTAAGTTTAAAATATATATATATATTTAAATATATTTATGAAAATGTGGAAACTCTTGAGTGACCATATTTTTTATCTTAAAAAATAGAAATAATACTTTAAAAATGGTGAACAATTCTTGTATTTTAGAAACAAAGCCTCTCGATCATAATGCATTTATTATTATTATTATTTTTTTTTTTTTGAAATGGAGTCTTGCTCTGTTGCCCAGGCTGGAGTGCAGTGGCATGATCTCAACTCACTGCAACCTCTGCCTCCCAGGTTCAAGCTATTCTTTTGCCTCAGCCTCCCGAGTAGCTGGGACTATAGGCACCTGCTATCACACCCAGCTAATTTTTGTATTTTTAGTAGAGATTGGGTTTCACTATATTGGCCAAGCTGGTCTTGAAGTCCTGACCTCTTGGTCCACCTGCCTCAGCCTCTCAAAGTGCTGGGATTGTAGGTGTGAGCCACCACACCCGGCTTGCATTAATTTTTTTTTTAACAAATTTTTCTACTAAATTTCATTTGCCTTTTAAAAAAATTTAGGTTACCTAATCATAAAAATCTCTATTTCTCTATTTTGTTTTAAATACAGTCAATCTTTGTCCAGTTTTTATAGCAACGAGGATTTTCTGGCCTTGTGAAATGTATCGACATGATTCTTGTTCTACACTTTGGAACTGCTCATTACCATGTTGTATTATATTGTATTGTATTACACAGAATACTGTACAGAAATACATTCATCTCATTGCTGGTGGCACATCCTAACAGGGTGTTTTCCTCCCCAGCAGGACTCTGGACTGTCTTCACGCTAGGTGGTGTGGGCAGCAAAGCGACTGCCTCTCCAGAGCTTTCTTCCCCTCTGGCCAACCAGAGTCTCCTGCTTCTGCTGGTGTTGGCCAATCTGACAGATGCCTCAGATGCGCCAAACCCCTACAGACAAGCCATTATGTCCTTCAAGAACACACAAGGTTTGTGGTATTTTTTTCTCTAATATTCTTTGTAATGGGGAGAGTATTGCTTATTCTATGTTGTCTATTGTCTTGTAGTTTTGGAGATGAGTGTCCATTTGTATGTTTTCATATTGGTCATACATGAGAAAAACCTTAGCTTTTCCTGTCAATATTATCAGGAAGGTCAAGCAAATCCGAGAACAAGGCTGTGATCCTTTATATCTGTTTGAATTCGTATTTCTTTCAGGGATAACCAAACCAGCATGTGTTTAATTTGGGTCAGTCTGTACTACCTGTTAGGGGTAGGAATTAACCTGGAAAACCCAAATGCTAGGTTGTTTTAAATTTTCAGTTAAAGTCTGTGTTCTAGTTAGAGTTTTATAGAACTAAAAATTAGGTCTCAAAAAAAAAATTAGAGCACAAATCAGAAAACCTTTTTCTGTAGGGATTAGTGACTTTGTGGAGCCACATGTTCTCTCCTGCAGTCTCTTAGCCTTGCCGTTGTTGCATCAAAGCAGCCATAGGTACTATGTAAACAGGTTAGATGGCTGTGCTCCAGTAAATCTTAACTTCCAAACAAGGGGGGGTAGGCTGCCCATGAGCTGTGTAACTTGGTATTAATAACTCCTAAAGTAGAAGATGAGCATATCACTTCATGTTGAACCAGCATCTCTTCTCAAAAGGTTACATTCTAAAAGCAGGATTCCTGTAGTACAGTCAAGTGCTGCTCAGTGGCAGGGCTGTGTTCCATTAGGCAATTTTTTCGCTGCGTGACTATCATAGTGTACTTAGACAAACCTAGATGGCATAGCTGCTACACAACTAAGCTCTGTGGTGTAGCCTATTGCTCCTAGCCAACAAACCTGTTCAACATGATGATGTACTGAATACTGTAGTCAGTTGTAACACAGTGGTATTTGTGTATCTAGGCAATCTAAACCTAGAAAAGGTACAGTAAAAATGTGGTATAATCACATGGGATCACTTCAAATATGTGGTTTATCATTGACTGAAATGTTATTATGCAGCGCATAGCCAGATTCTCAAGACATTTCTAACACCAGTGTGATGAAGATGGGTGGGAAGTACAGTGATTGGATGGGAGCATTTGTAAGCCTTCTGATGCCCCGTGCCATGTTTCTTCCAGGTTATTCTGATACACATTTCTTATAGACGTGGCTAGATGTGCCCATTAATTGTGCCTCTGCCAATTCTGGTATTATTTGCAGCGTGTCCATTTGTGCTGCTCTAACAAAATACCTGAGACTCAATAACCTATAAAGAACAGAAATTTATTTCTCACAGTTCTGAAGCCTGGGAAGTGAATCTAAGATCCAGGCACTGGCAGGTTTGGTGTCTGGTGAGGGCTCAGTCTCTGCTTCCAAGATGGGTCCTTCTATCTGTGTCTTCACATGGCAGAAGGGAGTCAAGGGCTAAAAGAGCTGAATGCTATGTGGGCCCTCTTTTATATAGGCCTTCATCCTGTTGATGAGAGAGGGGCCCGTAGGACCTAATCACACTGTAAAGGCCCCACCTCTCAACTTTATTTCATTGGAGATTAAATTTCAACATGAATTGTGGAGAGAACATAAACTGTAACACGTTACAATGGGGAAATAATAACAATTTTATGAATTAAAAAATGAAAACTCCTGTATCTATTAGTATTTTTCTGTTCCCATTACTTACTCTTCTTGGTGACAGTATGACTTAATGGTTAAGAAAGCAAGTTTCAGAGTCAAGCATACCTGGCTTCACACCATACCTCTATCACTTCAGAGTGTGAGACCTTTGACAGTTTGCTTAATCTCAATTAGCTTCAAAAGCTTTGCCTATAAAATAGAGAAAATATCACCTAATAGTATTTGTATAAAGACCAAGCAAGGTAAGTCTTTAAAATGATTAGCCCAGATTTTGCAACAAAGCGGGTATTCAGTATATGGTATCTACTATGTTACTCTTGCTGCTCAGGCCAAATGTTGGTATTTAGGGCTGAACTTTGCTTGGGATGGTCACGGTTTGGGAGACCATTTAGTACAATGATGCAAAGTGTTGGCTTTAGGATGCTCATATCCATCAGGGCTGATCTTGGCAAAGTTACTTGATCCCTTTAAACATCTATTACATTCCTTGTAAAGCTGATCAGAATAATGACACGTTTGTTGTATGGGTTAAATAAGGGATAACATAAACAAAGTGTTTAGTATAACAGCTGGTTCATAGTATTTATTAGCTAGTAATGTATGTATGTTGTGGATACACACACACAACACACATATTCCCTTTGCAGTCAGGTATAATACACGTTGGTGAATTTGTTACTTTGCTTCAATTTTATAGAAGTGTAGTGTGTCTAGAATCTTCCACCAGTGAGCATTCTGTAGATTCCATAATATCTGCATACTCACGGCACATGGCAACACTTTCTTTTGCCATCCCTTGCAAAAATATAAAGCCAACCACAAAAAAAAAGAATTATTTTTATAAGTGTCAAAAATACAGTGTTAGTATTGAAAAAATAGCCTCTATTTCAAATGTAGAAGGAAAAGTGAGGGCACTGGATGGTAAAACTGAAGGCGTTTTGATGCATTCTCCTCACAAATGTAAAGCTTAGAAAGGAGAATCTGAGAGACAAGGACTGTGTTGGAACATATCTCTTTTTCCATAAGAGCACAGCTTTTAGGAATGTTAAAGCAAGTTATTTTGATGACTTTCTCTGAGTCTGTTGAACTTATCTTTATCTTCTTTGTTACTTCCTAACCTTGATTGCTTCAGTTTCTCAGCAAATCCAGTTAACTGTTGGAAAGGGCCTGTGTCGGTTTGGAATATCAAGAACTTTCCTAGTACAGGCTGTGATTTTTGCTTTTGATTGTTCCAGTGACTGTACTTAAAAAAAAAAAAAAAAAAAAAAAAAAGTTTCTTAGCAGTTGTAGTCAATTAGGTTTGCATTGGAGATTATATTTTATTTTATTTTTAAAAAAGTTATAGAAGTTTTCTGGTAGTTGTCTCAAGCTTGGTATGCTCTTTTGATTATAGAACCTAATGTTGAACGTACACAGATGGCCCCCAACCTGCAATGGCTGGACTTAGGATTTTTTGACTTTATGATGGTGCAAAAGCAATATAAATTCAGTACTGTATTTAATAAATTACATGAGATATTCAACACTTTGTTGTAAAATAGGCCTACTGTTACAGTTGGATTAATACAATTTAGAACTGTACACAAAAATAATAGCTTAGGCTAGGCTAGGCTAGGCTAAGCTATGATATTTGGTAAGTTAGGTTGTATTAAATGCATTTTTAACTTAGAATATTTTCAACTTACGATTAATTTATGGGAATATGATCCCATTGTAAGTTGAGGAACGTCTATACTGATTTTGGTGTAAGTGGATACTTCAGCCAAAATTTATTCATTTGAAGAAAATTAACCCAGCTTTAAAGGCAGTTGTTTTCTTTTTAATTCTATATTAAAAGAGAATTTTCTATTTTGTATAGAAATTCTATCTTTCTCTCTAGATGTTTTTTATTTAGGACTCATGATTATTTAGTTTCGGTAACAAAGTATTTCATCTTGAAGTCCTGGTTAAATTGTATTGATTGGAGAGCCTTTTGACTCGCTCATAATTCTGTTTATTTAAGTTCATGTTCTTAGAGCTGATTTATTTCAGCTACGTTAATGGGAAGATAGTAACAGAGTCAAACTATATGACTTAGTTTAGTTCTTTTTAAGGTAAATTTTTTTTTTTTTTTTTTTTTTTTGGAGACAAAGTCTCACTCTATCGCCCAGGCTGGAGTGCAATGGTGCAATCTCGGCTCGTTGCAACCTCCACCTCCCGGGTTCAAGCGATTCTCCTGCCACAGCCTCCTGAGTAGCTGGGATTACAGGCCCACACCACCACGCCCGGCTAATTTTTGTATTTTTAGTAGAGATGGGGTTTCACCATGTTGGTCAGCCTGGTCTCAAACTTCTGACCTTGTGATCCACCCATCTCGGCCTCCTAAAGTGCTGGGATTACAGGCGTGAGCCACCATGCCTGGACCTCAAGTAAATTTTGTATAAATTAAAATTTTGAATCTGAAATGTAATGACTTTCCATAAAATTAATGGGAATTGAGTTGTACACATTACTTTAACAATATTTTCATTTATATAAAGCACAGCTAGAAATTACTGATGTGCTGTTTTCTGTATTCCAGATAGCAGTCCTTTCCCCTCATCAATTCCACATGCCTTCCAGATCAACTTTAATAGTTTGTACACAGCTCTTTGTGAACAGCAGACATCTGATCAAGCAACTCTCCTCTTGTATACCTTGCTTCATCAAAATAGTAATATTAGAACATACATGTTGGCTCGCACAGACATGGAAAATCTTGTAAGTATCATACTAAACATTCCATGTGTTTGTATTTTATAATATTTTGAAGAAAAACTTCTTTTCCCAAGAGGGCAAGTTTATTTGCCTGGTTGCCACAAAGGTGATGATCAAGAAATTGATAGGGAGGTGTCACCAGACACAGACAGAGGGTAGGATCTTCTCCAGCATAAGACACAGCTCGTGTGGAGGGGGCCTCCCACAGCAGGACACAGCAACGTCCCTGGCTGACTTGACGCGCCTCCTTGTCCTTACCAGGATTCAGCCTGTTCAAGTCTTCCAAAAACCCTCTGCAATTCTCAAGGAGATTTTTAAATCATCTCAGTGCCTTCCATCTGCTAAGTGCCCGCCCACCAACTTCATGTTACTCATCACAGTTGCAGAATATTCCTGATGAGAATGCTGAAAGGAAAGTGATGTTTCAACTCAGCTGCTCAAATGTCCCATTCCCTCTGGCAGGCTTAGGCTTTAGGACTGTCTGAACTCACTCCCTGGAGTCTTATAGTCATTTTAAGGTACTTTTGTCAGATATCCCTTAAATTACACTATCCATCACTACATGAGTGAAATTAGTTCTCAAATTTTTGTTCATAGACAAAAACTCCTGTAAGCAATAATCGATTTCCTTTATGACTAATGTGCAAACATCAGTGTTTCTATGAGGGGCAGAGTAAGCTACCTCACCAAGGTGTTAATGTTGTTTGAAATACATAGTGTGTAGATAACTGTGGACCCTAATATACTCGTAAAAATGTGAACATTCCCGAAATAGCCGGTAGCTGCCTGACAGCAATGAAATGTTCCCTCTGCACCACTTTTTACAGATTGATAGCAGGATTCTCCCAGTATTTGGTTACCATTTTTTCAGTGTTCAATATAAAATACTGCATAAATAGTGAAGGAACACGGAATACTAGAATTCATTGAACATACTCTGCATCCAATTGACACTAAGAATGAAAAATGTGATGAAAGAGTGTCTCCACCTTAGGTCTAGGTGGGAAACATTGCTTAAATAGCAAATTGAGTATGAAAGTATACTGCTTATGTGAGTAAAATCCTGTAAAGAGAAGGTTTGTTTCCTGATGGGTGTGGATAGGCATAGAGACAATTCTGAGGATGATGTATTCTAAGGGAAATGTTGGCAATAAGCAGGAAACCTGTGACGTCACCTGTTTCAGAAAGTTGTATGGTAAGGATGCAGGTATATAAGATGGTGCAGAGAGCAGCTGTCTGTGTTTGATGACATACCCGGTGAAAGGTTAAAAGTTTTTGTGTTGTAGTTATTTTGGAGGGTGGTGTTTGTTTATTTGTTCTGGTTTTGTTGGATAATTTCTTAATTTATGCTCCATCTGTCCTTTTACCTTTCTTCTATAATAAATATGTTGAGGCTTTGATGAGAAAATATGTTATCAGTAGGAAATTTACTGTGCTGATCTGATTTTGTTATGGTTATCAATTTTTTTATTCTGCAGTCTTTGACATTAAGAAGGTAATGTTTGACGGATTACAGTGTTTCTAAGAAATACGTAATTGTGTGTAAATCCCATCAGGCTGGAGGCAGACCTCCCTCTGTTCAGCAACAGGTGTTGGCTGACTTGGATTCTTTCTGTTGATGGTCTGACTCACTACTGTTTGACTTGTTTTAACTCAAAACAAGTTAATTAATCTGGTATAACTTCTTATGGTACATTTTTAATTGGTATCTATTAGAATAACAATACAATGACTCGTGCATTTTCTTTTTGTGTCTCTGAATAGTGTCTAGGGCGAATCCAAGTGCCTGAATGTTAAAAATAGGGCTTAAGAGGGCATACTTTTTAGAAAAACTCATTATAGACATGAACACAATTTTTATATTTTATCACAAGCAAATGTTTAACAAGAAAAGTAGCTAGACTTTTAAGATAGTCATGATTCTTTTAGTTGTAACAGACCCATTTATGCCTAGCGTAAGCAAAAAGAAATGTATCTGTACAAATGAAAAATTTGTGCATTTTTTTTTGGCTTCAGTCATAGCTGGTTCTAGGGGCTAAATGTTGTTATCCAGGCTCGGCCTCTCCATCTTTTGCCTCTGCCTTTTATAGCTTTGGCCTTATTCTCAGGCACACACTTTCCAAGTGGGGAGACAGGTGGTCACCAGCAGCTCTCGACATATCATAAGCTAAAAAGAGGAAAGATTACACAACTACTTCAGAAATATTTCATGAAGGGCTCCAATAGTCTCTTCTTGGGTTGTGTATCCACTTATTTGACCAACGGAAGGAGGCGCAGTTAATGCTAAGCCACCATAGCCACAAAGGTAAAGGGAATTTCCTTAAGGAAGGGATCTTGGACAAATAATATATAGTCACTTCGACACTATATTGCTTGTAATTTCCTTAATCAGGGCATTATGAGTTAGTCACTCTTTTAATTTCTGTTTGTGTTAGTCCAGCAGAGATTCAGCTGGCATTTCCCTTAGGCCTCCAGCAGTCTTCTGCTTTTGGGTCAAGCCTTGAGCCTGCACAATATTGCAGACATGCAGCTCCTGTCATTTTGATACTTACTCATTTGAAACTTCACTGAAGAGACACTTAGAAAATGAGATTAAGATTTACAATGATATGCAGTCTAGGATTTATCATGAATTATAAAAGAAATGACATAGGATCTTTACATCTTGTTTTAGATGGACTAATAGTCCTTTATTTTCTGAGTGTGGTTTTTATATCAACATCAAAAAGGAAATTTTTTTTTTAGCCCTTTTCTTTTCCTTTTCATGCTAAGTTTCTTGAAAGCCACATTATTTGCCTTTACTTCTTGTGCACTTTTCTACCTGTTGTGATCTAACATTTGTTTCTACAACTTCCTCATCAGCAGCTCCTGATTGTTAGTAAATCTTTGGTCATGTTTCATCATTTTCTTATTTGACTGCATTGCTGCATGTGACACTGTTCATTTCTTTATTCTTTAAACCGCTGAATACCTATGTGTTAGTCAGTTCAGGCTTAGTCAGTTCAGAATTTACTCAGGCCTGACTGCTTTAACAAACATACCATAGACTGGTGCTTAAACAACAGAAAGTTATTTCTCACAGTTCTGTAGGCTGAGATTTCCAAGACAGAGATGTCAGCCCCCTTGGTGTCTGGTGCAGACCTGCTTATTGGTTTGTCAAGAGTCATCTACTTGCTGTGTCCTCACATGGCAGTGAGCAGAGGCAGGGAAGAAGCAAGCTCTCTCCTATCTCTTCTTATAAGGGTACTAATCCCATCATGAGTGCTCCACACCTGTTACCTAATCTCCTCGCAAGAGCCCCACCTCTTTATAGTGTCCCATTGGGGGTTAGGGTTTTAACATATGAATTTTGGGGGCCCAAACGTGTAGTTCATATATCTACAAACATATACCTTGGCTTTCTGATCATTTTACTCTGCTGGTTTTTCCACCTCTATGCCTACTGCTTTTCTCTCTCCTTTATGTGTTATTTTTTCTTGTCCTTAAATGTGTCCTGCTGCAGGGTTCTGTCCTTCTTTTTGTTTTTTCCCTGTACTTCTCCCTAAAACATCTAAGCAAATTCAGTTGTCATTTATATGTTGCCAGTGTATATGTTCCCATTTATATGTGCCATATATGTTCTGTTTTTGCAGCCCTGGTTGCCCATATCTCATATCCATGTATCCAGCTGCCCCAGACATTTCCCAGTGGCTGTCTCATAAACACCTTAAACCAAACATGTAAAAATTGGGTTCATTATTTTCCCTGCTCTTCCTTCTCTTACTCCTGTATTCTGTATCACAGTGAGCCATCCACAGAGTTAGCAAAAGCTTTGACTCTCCTGTTTCATTCCCCCATATCCAACCAAATCTTTTTTATTTTCTCTCCTTATTATCTTTGGAATATATTAGTGTTCTTTTTCCTCATTGCCATTCCTTTGGTTTAAGCGGCCTTCATCTCTTACTAAAACTATTGCAACATCTTTAACTGGTTTTCCTGCTTTCTGTCTTGCTATTCTTTAATATTATTTTCTATCCTGTTTCCAGAGTGAGTATATTAGAGTCAAATCTGATCATGTCACTTCTCTGCTTTTAAAGCCCTTTCATGGCTCCACAGTGTCCTCAGGTTTAAAGCGCTTCCTCTTAATGTGGCTAACAAGACATTTCATAATTTTGCCACAGCTTCCATTTTGGTTCTCATCTGTTTGCCATTATGTCCTTTTTATTCTTTATTTAATCATAATGAATTAATTTAATTTCTCTCAATCTGACCTATCTCCTAACTAAGTTTAGACTTGGTTTTCTCTCTAGAATACTTCTCCTTGAAATTTTCTCCCTTTTCCTCTTCTCAGACAACTCTTAGTAGTTTTTCAGATCTCAGTTTAAATAGTTCTTTCAGAATTAAAGTTGTTATAAAAGTAATTATATACCATACCCAAGTGGGATTTATCCGAGGAATGTAAACTTGATTGGACATCTGAAAGTCAGTTATTGTGATACATCATATCAAGAGTGAAAAACAAAAATCATATGATTATTTAAATAGATCCAGAAAAAGGCATTTGACAAAATCATCACTTTTTAATGAAATAAAAATATTTAACAAACTAGGAATAGAAGGGAACATCCTCAGATTAATAAAGGGCTTCTATGAAAACCCTACAGCTCACATCGTACTTAATGGTAAAAGACCATGTTGTCTTTCTCCCTAAGATCAGCCACAAAACAAGGATGTCTGCTTTTGCCATTTCATTCAACATTTTACTGGAGATTCTAGCCTGGGCATTTGATTAAGAGAAAGAAATGAAACACATCTAGATTGGAAAGCAAGGTGTAAAATTATCTGTATTTGCAGATGACATTATCTTATATATAGAAAATCCTAAGGAATCCACTGAAAAACTCTTAGAATTAATAGATGAGTTCAGCAAAGTTGCAGGATACTGGATCAGTATAAAACGTCAATATGCAAAAAATTGTATTTTTATATATGAGAAATCCCAAAATGAAGTTAAGAAAATAGTTCTGTTCATAATAGCATCAGAAATTTAACAAGAGAAGTACAAAACTTACACTCTGAAAACTACAAAATATTATTGAAAGAAATGGGAAAACATATATTCATTGATTGCAACATAAAAAAATAGAGATAGGGTCTTGCTATGTTGCCCACGCTGGTCTTAAACTTCCGACCTCAAGCGATCCTCCCACATTGGCCTCCTAAAGTGCTGGGATTACAGGCGTGAGCCACCATACCCAGCCCTGATCACAGTACTTAACATCGTTAAGATGGCAGTATTCCCCAGACTGACATACACATTGAGCACAATACCTATTAGAATCCTAGTTGACTTCTTTATAGAGATTGACAAGATTGTTTAAAAATCCATATAAAATTACAAAGGACCAAGAATAGCCAAAACAATCCTGAAAAAAAACAAATTTGGAGGACTCATACTTTCTAATTTCAAAACTTATTATAAAGCAACACTAATCAATACAGTGTGGTACTGGCACAAGGATAGACGTAATACATCAATGGAGTTGAACTGAGAATCTAGAAATAAACCCATATACCTATCATCAACTGATTTTCAGCCAGGGTGCCAAGACCAATGTGGAAAGAATAGGTTTTTTCAACAAATGGTACTGGTGCAATTGTGTAGTCACTTGCGAAAGGATAAAGTTGGGCTTTTGCTTCACCCCATATACAAAATTAATTCAAAATGGGTCAAAGGCCTAAAAGAGCTAAAACTGTAAACCTCTTAGAAGAAAATGGGGGTAAATCTTTATGACCTTGGATTTGGCAAATGACTGTTAGATATAACAACAAAAGCATGAGCAACAAAAGAAAAAATAGGTAAATTGAACTGCATCAAAATAAAAACGTTTGTGCTTCAAAGGACCATCAAGAAAGTGAAAAGACAGCCTACAGAATATGAGAAGATATTTGCAAATCACTTATCTGGTAAGGAACTGTATCTATAATATATAAAGAACTTTTTAAACCCAATAGTAAAAGGACAACCCAATTGCAAAATGGATGAAAGATCTGAGTAAGCATTTCTGCAAGGAAGATATACAAATAGCTAGTAATACACATATGAAAAAAACAAACTTGACATTATTAGTCATCAGGTAAGTGTAAATCAAAACCACAGCAAAATACCACTTTACTCCCACTATGATGCCTAGAATAAAATGTTAGTTAATAAGAAGTGAGGATGTGGGGAAATCTAATCTCTCATACACTGTTGGTGGAAATGTAAAATGGTGCAATGGCTTTGAAACAGTCTGGCAGTTCCTGAAACAATTAAATAGTTACCATATGATCCAGCAATTCCAAGGCTAGATATATACCCAAGAGAAATGAGTATACGTCTTCAGGAAAACTTGTAAAGGAATGTTTATAGAAGCATTGCTCATAATAGCAAGAATGTGGAAACAGTTCAAATGTTAGTAAACAGAAGAATGGATAAATGAAATGTGATATGTTTATGCAATGAGATATTATTTGACATAGAAAGGAATGAGACTCTGATACATACTGCAACATGGATGAACCTTGGTAACATGTTCAGTGAAATAAGGTAGTCACAAAAATCTACGTAGTCTATGATTCTATTCATACAGACGTCCAAATTAGGGAAATCTATAGAGACAGAAAGTGGTTCCTTTGGGCAGGCTACATAGGGGACTGGAGGAGGTGATAGTTAAAGGGTATGGGGTTTCTTTTTGAGGTAATGAAATTTTTTAAGTTGCCTGTGGTGATGGTTACACATATTTGTTAACATATGGCAAACCATTGAATTATGCACTTTGAATGGATTGTATGGTCTGTAAATTGTGTCTCAATACAGATATTTAAAAGAATGAAGTACTATTCTGACATAGTCTCATTGGACCCGTTACTTACTCTTACATTATTATTTCTTTGAATATACCATTTGCTTGTGTATCTTGTCTGGTAAAGCACAGAGTCGCAATATTTTCAGTGCTCTGGTGATATTAGGTACTGTAGGTAAGATGTGCTTTCTACAGGTGTAGCCAAAAAAAAAAAAAAAAAAAGAACATGGCATAAAATATGGTCATATGTTGCTTAATGTGGGGAGTCATTCTGAGAAATTTGTTTTATTAGGTGATTTTGTCATTGTGCAAATATCATAGAGTGTACTTATACAAATCTAGATCGTATAGCCTAACTACACACCTAAGCTTTATGGTGTAACCTATGGCTCCTAGACCATAAACCTGTACATCATGTAACCATACTAAATACTGCAGGCATTTGTAACACAATGGCATTTGTGTATCTAAACATAGAAAGGGTACAGTAAAAATATGGTGGTGTAATCTTATGAGACTATACAACCACAGACTCTTACATGTGATCTGCCATTAATGGAAATGTTATGTGGCGTATTGAAAACTCCAGAATCAGAATTAACAAATGTTGAGTTAAATGACCATAAAATGTAACTGTGCTTACTAGGTAATGTGGAATGTGAGTACAATGTATTATGTTTGACACAATGTCAGAAGAAACTCCAAAGACAAGAATGCCTGGGAAAAGAGAAAGAGCAATGACTACTTGGTAACTGGTACACTTCGTTCCTGGAATTTAATAGTGCTCATGCACTGAACTTCATAATTTAGAGGAAGTTTTAGCTACAACTTATAAAAGAACAAAACACACCAGTGCCACATTTTAAAACCTTCCTGCAATAGGTGTGCCTGTCAAAAACACGTATGCCCCAGTGTGCGGCATACCAGCCTGTGCTTTAGGGACTTGTATGTGTAAACAATTTACTCATTACATGTATTGTCTGATTTAGATGATAGATTTTTTTTTTTTTTGGCCTATTTTCTAGCATTCAGTGGATAGTGTTCATGGTTGTTTCCTATGAGACATGCTGTATAGTCTGCCCATCTTTAATAAATAATTTCAGTAACCTCCTTACTTTAGTAAAGAAGGAACAAATAGAAGGTGTCAATGATTTGAAATAAGCACAATTGTAAACGGCATTTTGAAATGAAATGTTTGATGGATACACTGAAGAGCAGATCTTAATACATATGTTGAGAAAATGCACCTTGGGTTCCAAGAGTATGTTTAATTATGTATTTATTTAAAATATATTTCTTGAAATATATTTTTTACTTATTAGCTTTAAAAAAGTGATGCTAAGCACATAAAACGTTAACTTGTGAGCAGCTGTGCTCTCCCCACTACTGCTACTTTTTGGTTAAGTTGGGAGAAGGCAATGTGACTTCTTAAAATCTTCCAAACAAACCTCGAGCCTAAATGGTCCTTGCAGATCCAACCTTTATGTTGATTGGACCTTAAGAGACCTTCACAGAGTTAGTGATGATTTTCTCCACTGGCATCTTAATAGCTAAGATACATTTGGAAAATACATTCAGTCAGAAGGGAGTTTATATGGTTTTTTCCTCTAATGAACAATACAGCTATGATATTAAAGCAGAGTACAAAAGTGTAAAGATTTAAAACATGTGGATTTATAATGAAGTACTGAAATAGTCAATTATAATTTTTATTCTCTAGGTTTTACCCATTCTTGAGATTCTGTATCATGTTGAAGAAAGGAATTCACACCATGTGTATATGGCCCTTATAATATTGTTGATCCTTACGGAAGATGATGGCTTCAACAGATCCATTCATGAAGTGGTAAGTTACCATGACTTGGATTAGAGTTAGAGTTACAGAACACACATGTCCCTGCATAAGATTTACTACAGTCTTTACATTTCTTTCTGGTAGATTTTCCTGTGAGAACCTGCATTAGAAATGTTATGTCTTTCTTCAGATTTTTGAAGTGGTGCTTTTTTTTTTTTTTTTCCAGAATGACTATTAACCACTATTAAAAACTCTCTCAAAATGGTTCTTTGGTAATTGATACAAATGATTTTGCTGCTACTGGGTTCATTTTTCTTCACTATTTCATTTCCACTTTTTCATTGTGGCAGAAATTGTCAAACAGGTTTGCTTCATGCATGCAGAATTAGAGAAGAAAAAGGGACCAAAATGGGAGAAGTTTGAGAAATCCATTGTTTTACATGTATTTTTTAAAGAACATAACATAATTTAACTCTTTAAATTTTGGTCCTGTTGGAGAGTTTTATTCCCAAACTGGTTTTATCTTCTTTCTTTGGCATTTTTTAATTTTATTTTTTGCATCAGAGTAATACACATAAATAGTTTTAAAACTTACATGGAAGTACGAGGTTTTAATGAAAAATAACAGACCCATGTTCACCCTGTTTCTGATTCCCGTTCCTCTAAGGGAAGTGCTTTCAGTTCTGTCCATGTTTCTAAATAACATGCTTATATTGTGATTTCTTGATTTCAGTTGTAGATATTAACTATTATCTCCCTAAGATGGAAGATAGTCATTGATTCTTCCTGCATACCACATGTGTTCCCTCTGGGTTCCCAGCACGCTTGCCAGCACACAGACTTTTTCCTTTTTCCATCTTATTACCATTTTTGGTTAACTCAGATTTTACATTATTATTTTAGATGTTATTTTTAGTTTGTGTACTGTAGGATAATTGCATTTCCTTTCTTGAACATGTCTTACCATTTCTGTAGCACATCATTGCCCTGTTTTTTATTTGTGTACTAATACACTGATTCTACCCCCGGTACTTCAACAGAACTGAAAATTTGCTCAAAATATATTCAAACTTACTGAGTTTTCTTTTTGGACTCCTGTCTTTGCTGGAGCGTCTGGTGGCTCTGGTTGATCTGTTCATCTGTAGGAGTAAGCACTAAGAAGTCGATTGGAAGTCCTGTGTGTGGGCAGGTCTGTCTTACTGTACCTTGTTGTACATAGTCTCTTTCTCTGGGACTCTGTCCCTGCAGGCCATTTTTTGGGTAGATTGTTTTTGATTCTTCCAGTCTCCTTGCTAGGGGGTCTATAGGAGAAGGGGGCAGGGCTTTTACTCTTTATAAGGGTACAGACACTTTGTTTTCTCCTCATTTTCAGTAGGGCTTTTATATTATCTTTACTGCTCTCTAATGTTCCCTTAAGTCATGTTTTTGCCTCTTACATAGTATGACCATAATTTCAACTAAGATTTAAGGAATCTTGACCATTGTGGAAGGAGTATAAAACATAGAAATTTATTTTTTGTGTGTATATTTAAGGTATACAGCTTGATGTTTTGATATATTAATACATGTACACAGAGAAATGGCTACTATAGTCAAGTAAATTAGCATATCCATCATCTCACATAATTACCCCCTTTATTGTTTGTGGCAAGAGCAGTGATACTCTCCTTTAGCAAAAATCCTGAATACAGTACAATATCATTAACTGTAGTCCTCATATTCTGCACTAGATCTCTAGACTTCATCCTATAGACCTGCAACTTTGACCTATATCTCCCCATTTTCTCACATCCACCCCCGGTACCCATTGTAATATCCTCTATCTCTGTGTATTTGACTTTTTAAAAAGGTATTCCACATATATGTGAGATCATGAAGTATTTTTCTTTCTCTGGTTTATTTCACTTAGAATAATCTCTTCCAGGTTTACCTATGTTGTGCCAAATGTCGGTGTCTTCTTTTTTAAGGCTGAATAATATTCCTTTGTTTATACAACCATGCACTACTTAACAATTGGGAGGCATTGTGAGAAATGTGCCCTTAGGTGATTTTATCATTATGTGAAAACTGTAGAGTGTGATTACACAGCCAAGATAGTGTAGCCTACTACACGCCTAGGCTGTGAGGTATAGCCTGTTGCTCCTGGCCACAAACCAGTACAGCATTGTTACTGTATACTGTAAGCAGTTGTAACACAATGGTAAGTATTTGTTTAAACATAGAAAAGCTACCATAAAAATACAGTATAAAAGATTTTAAAAGGCACACCTGTATAGGGCACTTACCATGAATGGAACTTGCAGGACTGGAAGTGGCACTGATTGAGTCAATGAGTGAGTGGTGAGTAAATGTGAAGGACCAGGACATTGCTGTATGCTATTGTAGACTTTATAAACACTGGACACTTAGGCTACACTACATTTATAAAAAATATTTTTCTTTAATAATCAATTACCCTTAGCTTACTGGAACTTTGTTACTTTATAAAGTCACCACAAACACATGAATAGTGTGTTGTGCTACAATGGCTACAACATCTAGGTGATAGGAATCTAGTTATAATCATCTGGGACCTTCTTTATATATGCGGTCTGGCATTGACCAAAACATGTTATGTGGCAAATGACTACATACTACAGTTTCTTTATCCATTTGTCTGTCGACGGACTCTCTGGCTATGTCTGTGTCTTGGCTGTTCTGAATAGTGCTGCAGTGAACGAGGGAGTGCAGTTATCTTTATAGGTGGTGATTTCATTTTCCTTATGCCCAGAAGAGGAACTGTGAGATGATACACTAGTTCTATTTTTAATTTCTTTAAGAATCTATATACTGTTTCTCACCTTGGTGGCTCCAATCTACATTTCCACCAACAGTGTGCAAGGGTTCTGTTTCCTGCATCCCCTCCCGTACTTGTTATCTCTTGTCTTTTTCATAATGACTATCCACACTGGTGTGATGGTTTTGATTTGCATTTCCCTGATAATTAGTGATTTTGAGCACATTTTCATATACTTGTTGACCATATTTATGTCTCGAGAAATGTCTATTCAGGTCCTTTGCCCATTTTTTAATGGGGTTATTTGTTTTTCTGCTATTGAGTTGTGTGAGTTCTTTATGTATTTTAGATACTAGCCTTTTATCAGATATATGCTTTGCAAACATTTTATATCAATTCAGAGGCTGCTTTTTCATTTTGTTGATTATTTCCTTTGTTGTATAGAAGCTTTTTAGTTTAATATAATCCCATTAATTTATTTTTACATTTGTAGCCTGACCTTTTGTTGTGAACATAGAAATTTCTTGGTTCTTGTTTTCAGTAAAATACTGTGAGAAGTAATATTTTCACTGATTTACTCAACTTTTTAAATAAATTAAAAATCAATACGATTTTTAAAAACATCTTACAATTGAAGTATAATATGCATATAAAACACACAAATTTTAAAGGAAAACTAATGAAAATTACCTTCTATATTTGTGTCATTACCACCCAGATAATTATTTGCTTCTGCAGCAGCAATAACAAAATAATCAGAACAAGAAGAAGTAAGCACACAAAAAACTTTGAAGCAAACATGACAAAGATGTTAATTTTTGGCATAATTCATATGTGGGTATACTGTTTATTGTGCTATTTTCTATACTTTTCTGTATCCTTATTCTATAAATAAAACACTTTCAAGTTAGCAGAGAATTTTGCCTTAAAATTAAACTTCACTGACTGCCAAAACAGGGTTGGTAAGACAGGGGAAAGTTCAGTTCACATTCAAGTTCAGTTCCATTGGATTTCAGGATATTTTAGATGACATTTCAAATTCAAATACTGAAACACTTGTTCTTTTTCTCTAGAATCTGACTTTCTTGTTGATCTCCATTTATTTTGGTCCCTTCCCTTTTCATATGTAATATAGAAAAGCGTAAGTTCAAATGTTTTACCAGGTTTCTCTACATGGAATCATTAGTGTGAACCTACTTGCCTATGAAATATATACTGTTATCTCATTTTGATTTGAATTTGCATTTCTTAATACCCAATGATACGGAGAATTTATTTTTAATGTGCTTTTTATGTGCATATATATTTTTTTGCTATTTTTTAAATTATCTTTTTTATTTTGAAATGATTGTAGATTCACATGCAGTTTTAAGAAAAATAAGAGAGACCTCATGTACCCTTAACAGTTTTCCCCAATGGCAACTATAGTTGTAAAACTGTAGTTCAGTATCACAGCCAAGATATTTGATATTTTTGTTTGTTTGTTTGTTTGTTTGAGACATAGTCTCGCTTTGTCTCCTGGGCTGGAGTGCAGTGGCAGGATCTCAGCTCACTGCAACCTCCACCTCCTGGGTTCAAGCGATTCTCATGCCTCAGCCTCCCGAGTAGCTGGGATTACAGGCACACGCCATCATGCCTGGCTAATTTTTGTATTTTTTATTAGAGACAGGGATGTTTCACCATGTTGGCCAGGCTGGTCTTGAACTCCTGACCTCGAGTGATCCAGCTGCCTCAGCCTCTGAAAGTGCCAGGATTACAGGTGTGAGCCACCACGCCCAGCCTGACATTGATACACTTTAAGGTATAGAACATTTCTGTCACCACAGCATTATATACCTCATCTTGCTCTTGAATAGCCATACCCCCTTTTAAAAACTTGGCTAATCTTATTATTGAGATGTAAGAATTATTTATTCTGGATCATTTGCTTTTTTATATTCTAGTTTGTTAATGTAGTAAATTATACTGATTATTGAGAATTATACTGATTGTTGAATATTAAATCAACTTTGCATCCTGGAGTAAACTGTGCTTGGACATGACATGTTTTGAAATGTATTTTCATATACAGTCTGGTTAAGTTTTGAGCTTTGTGTTTTCTGAGGAATTTGTACATTTCTTTTAAGGTAATGAATCTATTACAATAAAATTGTTCATAATATACTCTTATTACCTCTTCTTTTTTTTAAAAAAAGTTACCTTTTAATGTCTGTACTAGCCAGAGAGATTACCCCTCAGTCTTCATGCTGATGTGTCTATTCTCTTCTTTATCTTTCTAACTTTTTTAAAAAGTTAAAAAAACTTTAAAGAACTAACTTTGATTCTATTGATTTTTTTCCTCCATTTTTTGTTTTCTATTTTAATTACTTATGCTCTTTATTATTTATTTTCTACTGCTTACTTGAGCCTCAATTTGCTTTTTTTTTTTCTTCCAACGTTTCTTAAGGTAGAAGCTTAGACCTTTGATTTTATATTCTTCTGCTTTTCCACTGTAAGCAAAATGTATGAAAATGGTTTTCAGACTTTGGACAATAGGAAGCACAGGAGAGTAATGCTAGAAATAAAAAAATGTATTTAACAGTAATTATTTTTAAGAATTTGAAAATACATTAAAGTCAAACTTTATCACTGCCACCTAAGATGTGAATACCTTAGCTTAAGACAAATTATTATACTGTTTTAGTGTAAATGATCATACTCATTCATTTACTAGAAATTAGAACTATTAACATTGGGTGAACATCATTTTCAGAAAATTTTCTTCTTTTTATTTAAGTTGAGACAGGGTCTCACTCTTGCCCCCATGCTAGAGTGCAGTGCTGCAATCACTGTTCACTGTAGCCTCGACTTTCTGGGCTCAGGTGATCTTCCTACCTCAGCCTCCTGAGTAGCTGGGACTGCAGGTGCATGCCACCATGCCCAGCAAATTTTTGTTTCTGTGGAGATGGGTTTCGCCATGTTGCCCAGGCTGGTCTCTAACTCCTGGGCTCAAATGATTTGCCTATCTCAGCCTCCCAAAGTTTTGTGATTACAGGCGTGAGCCACCACACCAGACCTTCATTATACAATATATTTTTAAATATTCGTATATGGTGAAGAAAAGAGATTTTGGAAAGATAAGATGTTAGAATCATTGTTTAGTTATTTTAAATCCATGTTGCAGCTGTAGAGAGAATCAGTGTATTTCTTAATGAGAAACATGAGAACATTATTAATTCCACACTTCTTTTCATCTCTTTCTTCCAATTTTTTGTTAGTTTAATTATTTAATTTTGTAAAAATTTTTTTTGAGACAGTCTCACTCTATTGCCCAGGCCAGAGTGCAGTGGCGTAATTTTGGGTCACTGCAACCGCCGCTTCGCAGGTTTATGCAATTCTCGTGCCTCAGCCTCCCAAGTAGCTGGGATTACAGGCAAGTGCCACCACTCCTGGCTAATTATTTTTTTAGATTATTCAAAACTTACAACATTTCCATTCTGTTTTGTAACTCAAATTGCCAAAATTGCCTAATACTGATTTTATTGAATGTGTGGTCTACCATCAACCCTTTTACCATAGTTTAGTTTCTGTGTTCCTGAGTTCTTTGTTTTTATTCATCTTGTATATGTCTGGCTTTTGTTTGCAATTATTTTCTTCACAGAATATTTCTGTGGCATATTTTATTCACCTTCTCATGTTTGAAAATGTCTGAAGGTTTTCATTTTCTCTCCCACACGTCTTTCCACTATTTAGTTGGAAGAAGAAACAAATAAATAAACCTACCAAACTTGTTTCTCTCTCTAGATTTGGGGATTTTCATCAGAATTTTCAGGATTTTGTCAGTTTTTCCAAGGGACTGCTACAAGGTAAGGCAGGATTCAGTCAGGCATGTTCTTCTTGACCCTGCTCTAGGGTTTTCTCCCTTATCATCCGTCATGGACCCCAGTACACCTAAGACTGTGTGCTTGGGCTCATAGAAGCATTGTTTTTTTACCACATGTTAACATGGGACAGCCTGTAATTTACAGCATATATATTGTTTTTTTTCTTTTTATTTTGAGATTGAGTCTCGCTCTGTCGCCCAGGCTGAAGTGCAGTGGCATGATCTGGGCTCACTGCAAGCTCCGCCTCCCGGATTCACGCCATTCTCCCACCTCAGCCTCCCAAGTAGCTGGGACTACAGGTGCCTGCCACCACGCCTGGCTAATTTTTTGTATTTTTTTAGTAGAGACGGGGTTTCACCGTGTTAGCCAGGATGGTCTCGATCTCCTGACCTCGTGATCTGCCTGCCTCGGCCTCCCAAAGTGCTGGGATGACAGGAGTGAGCCACCATGCCCGGCCTGCACATATATTGTTTGGTGAGATTGTTTAAGGACTGTATATACTTTGTTCACTCCCACATAGGCCTAGGATTAGTATATTTGGTACTACTAATTCAGTAAGCATTTAATGAGCATGTACCGCCTCTCATACCTGTGGTAACGGTTAAATGAATTTTAACCGTCACTTTTTTAGTTTAGCTCCTAGTTTTAACTTGCCAGATAAGTCATGTGCTTTTATTCTCTTCTCCAGATTATAGAGGTGTGGTAGACTTTGAGGATATTAAGTTTGGGCTCTAGTCTATTTGTTCAATGTACTGCTCTTCTAAGGCAAAACTTTAAAATTGTGATTTCACAATTTCTACCTATTTCCATGCCTAGAGATATGACACATTTATTCCTTTTGGTATTTTTTCTCTTTTCTAGCCCTCTTCTTGTCAAGCATGGACTTGCTTATACCTAACACAAAGTATTGGATAGAAAAATGGGTAAAATAATAGAAAAACAGAATAGAGACCCTGAACAGTAATCATCGTTCAACCTGATGCTTCATCAGGATTGTGCCAATTAAAGCAACTGAAATATTCTGTGCCTGTCAGAGTAGCAAAAACGACAAAATCTGATATATCAAGAGTTGGTGATGTTTTTGTTACTGTGAGGTTGATGAAAGAAAAAAGAATTGGTGAGGATATAGAGAAAAGGGACTCTCATATGCTGGTAGTGGTAGTACAAATTGGTAGAACCACTTTAGAGAGGAATTTGTCCTCTCAAATTCCTCAAATTATATACAGAAATAAATACTACACCTCTCAGAAATTCCATTTCAAGGTTATGTTTTAGGAAGAGCTTCATAGATCACGAGAACATATTTGAAAGAATTTTCATTGTAGTATTGGGAGAGCAGATAATGTAAATGAAATATTGTAAAGCAGCTAGAATGAATGCATAGAGCTACATGTATTGATAATAATAAAACTCAAAAAAAAAAAAAAAAAAGCCTATCCAATTTCGGGATAGTGGCTGCCTCTAGGGAGGCAGGTTATCAGTGTAGAACAATGAGGAGGCTTCAGGTACTTTAGAAGCAAGAATACTAACATTTGATAAATCTAGGTGATGGATACAGTGGTGGTCTCTATACCAGGCTAATCAATCAAACTTTCTATCCTCATAGAAGTCTTCTATGACTGTACTGTGCAGTATGCTCACACTTGAAATGTAGCTAGTATGGCTGAGGAATCGATTTTACTTCTATTAAATTTTAATTTAAATATCCACTTGTGGCTAGTGCCACTATGTTGGACAGTGCTGCTCTGTGCTTTTTAGTGTGTTAACACAGTTAATGGTAACTATACTTTTTGTTTTTGTTTTTGTTTTTTGTGATGGAGTCTAGCTCTGTTGCCCACACTAGAGTGCAGTGGCGCGATCTCGGCTCACTGCAACCTCTACCTCCCAGGTTCAAGCAGTTCTCTGCCTCAGCCTCCCAAGTAGCTGGGATTACAGGCACCTGCCACCAAGCCTGGCTAATTTTTTTATTTTTGGTAGAGACAGGATTTCACCATCTTGGCCATGCTGGTCTTGAACTCCTGACCTCGTGATCCACCCACCTCAACCTCCCAAAGTGCTAGGATTACAGGTGTGAGCCACCACGCCCGGCCTATACATTTATTTTTAAAAGAAGATATTCAATGATTTGGCAATTCTCCTTCCTAGTAAATTCTCACAGATGTACTTATGAAGTCATGTGCAGGTATTTTTGCTTTCAAAATCTGTGTAATTCCTGAACTTAGGTAAAAGTCCGGATAGTAAGAATATGGAGAGTAAGTAATTCTTTCTTTTTTTCTGACTTTCATATAGTAAGATTTAGGATAGTGATCTGAATTGTAACATTGTTTTAAATAGGAAAACAACTGTAAATAACCTAAATTTCCATTAATAGAGGAATGGATTTTTTTTAAAAATGTGACTTTCTAGTATAGTACTCTAGAGTGGTTACAAGGAATGAAGTAGACTTAGATATAGAGGTGACATTCAAATGATTTAACTAGTGTGGATGGCACCAACACCAGCCAGTAAGAATGGATGTGGACTATAGTCCTTTGTTCTCTGCTGTATATTACCTGGGGGAGTGGCTTGCAACAACAGCTATTTACTAACTAGTATTGAGTATTCCATTTTAAAAAAAGAACTAGTACTATCAGATAGGCATACCTGGTGAATATTCTTCTTATATGTGTCAATATAGGAGAGTTACAGAAACATACTGAGTGAAAAAAGTAAGATGCAAACAAACCAGATGTGTGTTAGTTTCTTAGAGCTACTGTACCTGACCACCACAGTTACTGAGTACTGCTGATATAAATGAAAGATACTTGGTATGTTCCAGAGTTGTCTGAGTACCACAGCTAGGTGACTCCTAACAACAGAAATGTATTGTCTTCTGTAGCCTGAAAGTCCAAAGTCAAGGTGTCAGTGGGGCCATGCTCTCTCTGAAGGCTCTAGGGAAAGACCCTTTCTGGTGTCATCCTAGCTTCTGGTGATCACAGGCAATACTTGGCTTGCCAGCTACATCACTCCTGTCTCTGCTACTGTCATCACATCCTTCTCTCAGGAGGTATCTGTCTCTGTGTCTGTCTTCCTCATCTTAAAATCACCAGCAGTCATACTGACCTAGAGTCCACATTAATCTAATGCAGTCTCATCTTGATTATATTTTCAAAGACTCTCTATCCATATAAGGTCACATTCACAGGTTTTGAATGACATAGATTTGGGGAAACACCATTCATTCTAATACATTATGTATGGTACTATTTATGTGTACTAGAAAACACACAAAGGAATGCTGGTTTTGATTTTTTACATATATATGTATACACATATATGTATATATGCAGATAAAGTAATTGAAATGGTCTAGAGGATACATACTAAACTCAAGATAGTGTTTGTTCCTTCATAGGGGAATAAAATGAGATTTATATATTAAAAAATATTAACAGTTGCTTTGGGAGGCTGAGGTGGGTGGATCACGAGGTCAAGAGATTGAGACCATCCTGGCTAACACAGTGAAACCCCGTCTCTACTAAAAATACAAAAATTAGCCGGGCGTGGTGGCGGGCACCTGTAGTCCCAGCTGCTCAGGAGGCTGAGGCAGGAGAATGGCGTGAACCCAGGAGGCGGAGCTTGCAGTGAGCCAAGATTGCACCACTGCACTCCAGTCTGGGCAACAGAGCAAGACTCCATCTCAAAAAAAAAAAAAAAAATTAACAGTTGGTAATGTGAAATGTGGGCGTATAGATGTCAATTTTTTTGTACTTTCCTATACATATTTAATTTTTTAAAACAGTTGATATTATGTGATGTTATTGTGTAATACTCTATCATATATAACTTATGGAATTTATTTTTGAGAAAGAGTCTTGCTCTGTCGTCCAGGCTGGAGTGCAGTCACTGCAACCTCTGCCTCCCTAGTTCAAGCGACTCTCCTGCCTCAGCCTACCAAGCAGCTGGGATTACAGGCGCACACCACCTCGCCTGGCTAATTTTTAGTAGAGACAGGGTTTCACCATGTTGGTCAGGCTGGTCTCAAATTACTGACCTCAGGTGATCCATCCACCTTGGCCTTCCAAAGTGCTGGAATTACAGGCGTGAGCCATCGTGCCCAGCCAAACTTTTATATTTTTTACTTTTCAATTCTGAATAATATTTAACCACCATGTAGTGAGTATTTGTTATGTGCCAGCCTCTGAGTGGAGAATGCAGTCAGGGTGGGCTTGTTTGTAATGGGGGATGCTAGGTGATGTGGGGCCAGAGAGTTGAATGAGTGAAAATATGTGTGGGGAATGCACCTGTATATAGTTGTACTTTCAAACATATTGACATGAAATTGAGTGTGGTATTCCTTTGTGTTTTTATTCTTTTTATCTGTTTCTGTTCTCCCTATACTTGCTAGAGAATGATCTATTTTAATCCCCTTTTAGAAAAACTAAGGTACAACCATATTATTTAGACTTAATTCTGTTTTCCTGATGTCATGGATGACTGTTGTGTTTGTTCTTGTTTGTGTTCCATATTCTCCTTCTCTTGAATTCTCCTGGATTTGTCCTGCTGTTACTATGGTGAGAAGGGGCAGCTAAATACTTACATGTGTTGTGGTGGTTTTTTTTTTTTCTTCCCGATATGGTACATGGGTGGTTCATGCTGGGTTTATTTTGCAACAGACTTACGTGGTAGTTTCTCAAGATGTAGAATTCTAGAATCATAATGTCTTCCCTCAAAAATCTTGAGACATTGTTCTGGTGTCCTTCAGATGTGTAGTGTTCAAAATGGGAACTCTAACGTTAGTTTCCTTCTCTTTCCATTGGTGATAACATGTTTCTTCTGTCTGGAAGCCAGTGGAACTTTCTCATATACTGCGAATTCATTAATCTTGCAAGAATGTTTTGATTGTTTTTCATGATTTTTTCTTGGAATGTTGGATGTTTTTCTTTTCCTCTCAAAGAAATTTTCTCATATTACTGATTGTTCTGTTTTTCTTCTAGTTTGTTTCTTCTGGAATTTTTAAGTGCCTATGACGTCTGCACTTTTCTCTTATAGTATCTGTGGAGAACTTCTCAGTTTGGTCCTTCACATCACAAATTTAATTCTCCGTAGTGCTCACTCTGCTGCGCCTAGGCTGGAGTGCAGTGGTGACATCTTGGTTCACTGCAACCTCCACATCGTAGGTTCAGGCGATTCTTGTTCCTCCACCTCCAGAGTAGCTGGGACTGTAGGCATGCACTACCACACCCGGCTAATTTTTTGTATTCTTAGAGAGTCATCATTGGGCCAGGCTGGTCTCAAACTCCTGACCTTGGCCTCCCAAAGTGCTGGAATTACAGGCGTCAGACACTGCCCAGCTGCCATTTTAATCTTAAGCAACTTTTCTTTGTTCTGTGATTTTCTCTTTTCATAGCAGTCTCTTCTTATTTTATGGATGCAATATTTTGTCAAATCTCACTAAATATACTAATTAGAATTTTTTAAAAAAAATTCCAGCTTCCTAAATCCTCTCTGTTTAATTAGAGGTCTCTTCTCTCTGCCTGTTCAGTTTCATAGTTTATTATTTATTTATTTACTTGATAAACTTTTTATTATGAACACTATGAAACTTAAACATAATTGGAGAAAATAGTAGCATGGATCTTCATGTAGTCATTATTAACACTCGTGTTCTTATTTCATCTACCCGCTTTACCCTCACCACCTTTTACATTTTGATTTCTATTTTTAAAAACAAATCTTCCATATAATTTCATGTGTAAATATTTTAGTATGTTCTTTCAATAAGTGTGGACTTTAAAAAATGTATCATACCAGCCAGGTGAGGTGGCGCATGCCAGTAATCCCAGCACTTTGGGAGGCCGAGGCAGGCAGATCACGAGGTCAGGAGATCGAGACCATCCTGGCTAACACGGTGAAACCCCGTCTCTACTAAAAAAATACAAAAAATTAGCCAGGCGTGGTGGCGAGCACCTGTAGTCCCAGCTACTTGGGGAGGCTGAGGCGAGAGAATGGCGTGAACCCAGGAGGCAGAGCTTGCAGTGAGCCGAGATCACGCCACTGCACTTCAGCCTGGGTGACAGAGTGAGACTCCATCTCAAAAAATAAATAAATAAATAAATAAAAATAAATAAATAAATAAAAATGTACATTCAACAAAATCAACAATAATGTTTAAATTCTTCCTAACAATTTATTATCTCTAATTATCTTTAAAATGTCTTCTAGAGTTGATTTGTTTGAATCAGATACCAACGTCTACTGCATTTAGTTATTAAGACTCAGAAATCTATAGCACTCTCTCCCTATCCCAGCTTATTTTACCCCTTATTTGTTGAAGAAACTGGGTTATTTGTTTAGTAGGATTCCCTGCATTTGTCTTTAGCTGATTATGTATCATCATGGTATTTAATGTGTTCTGTCCTTTGTATTTTATGTGCACTGGTTAATTAGAAGAGTCTTGAGTAGGTTCAGCATATCACTCTCTTAGGTCGAATGTCTTCACTTAGTGGTTTGGTTGTTCATCTGTACTTATAAACACAAGTCTAGACTAACTTGTTTTGCAAGGTTGTGGGATCCCCCCTCTGCATTTGTGAGTGGTGGGGAGTCTGCTGTACTCTGTGGATGTGTGCCTCTTCTTAAGGGAGAGGGCAAGAATCAGCCCAGCAGTCTCTTCCTTTTTCGTGCATAGGTAAAGAATAATATGGCACAGTGACTTTCCTTGAGTCACGGAGAAAGGATGCAGGAGTAACCTTAATGGAAGAGAACATTAGGGAGTTCGAGTGCTCGGCTGAGCCCATTGGGGTTTTTTTATTGTCGTTTTTTCCCCCATTTACCTCTTTCTTTGGGGCAGCCCAGATTTGGCTGCTGTACTGCCCAGTGTTTGTACCTGTCTGTCTGCCTGCCTGCCTCTCTCTCTCTCTCTCTCTCATCGCCAGCTTACAAATCTGCAGTGGAAATGTCTTAACTTAGAAAATAGTTCTTGCTTACTTCGGCCCGGAGGTGTGCACCAGAGCTGCCTACTCTCCATAGCCATGGCAGAGCACTGGAGCATCTCTCCTTGAAAATCTGGAATCATTTGCATTCGTGGCCTCTCTCTGCTGCTTAACTCACCTTCAGAGCAAAGTCATGGTTTATCAAAAATTGTGGACATGGAGTAATCCTTTTGTCTGTAAAGCAGTCATTTTTTACTTAAACTTTTCTTCCCCATTACAGATACTAAAAAATATTACTTGGTATTCAGAACGAGTTTTAACTGAAATCTCCTTGGGGAGTCTCCTGATCCTGGTCGTAATAAGAACCATTCAATACAACATGACTAGGACAAGAGTAAGTATTCCAACTGCTGTTCTATCTTTTTTGCATACAGTACAATTAAGACGATAGTTTAAAGCAATCCCAATTTTTAGGGTGCTAAAATTCTCATGACATATGGTAGAAAATACAGGTCACTGTATAGTCACTGTATTACATGATCCTAATGTAACATAAGGTCTTAATATTTAATGGATTGTATGATTGGAGATATTTACATGAAATAGAAAACAAGCAATGCAAAACATTTAGATAAAAGCTATTGTATGTCTTTATTTGGCCAGTAACACTGATTTGCCTTTTTTAATATCAGCAAATAACAAAGCACAAGAGGACAAGAAAATGAGCACAAGAAATGAGCACAAGAAAGTATAAATTAAATGAGAAAGAAATAGAAGAGAGAGAGTATTTTAAAGAGTAAAAGAAAAAGAGAAAAGAGAATATTTTAAAGAGTAAAAGAAAACTTTCTGCTGGATTCTATTCACAGTACCTGGGAGCAAATTACAGTTCTGGTTAATAGAAATATATTGTTAAAGAGAAGCAGTGTACAGAATTCATAACTGAGAGAAATGGTATTTTATTTATTTATTTATTTATTTATTTATTTATTTATTTATTTTTGAGCTGTGATTGTGCCACTGCACTTCAGCCTAGGCTGCACTGGAGTGCAGTGGCACAATCATAACTCATTGTAACCTCCAACCCCTGGGCTTAAGTGATCCTCCTGCCTCAGCCTCCTGAAGAGCTAGGACCACAGGCATATGCCACCACACCTGGCTAATTTTTTTTTTTAATAGCCAAAGTCTCGCTATGTTGCCCAGACTGGTCTTGAATTGGTTTTGAACTCCTGTCCTGAAGTGATCCATAGGCGTGAGCCCCTGCTCCCAGCCCATTTTCAGTTATTTTCCCCTGTGGGGCTGTTGCAGATACACATTCATGTTTTTATCTGAAACCCTAGGAGCCAGCTATGTTTTAGAAAGCAGAAGTTTTTGGATTTTAGAAAGATAATTATAGTTTATATACTCTACTGTATGTAACCATTAGGGCCTTAAGTAGCATGCTGTACTTAGACATTATATTTCTGTAGCAAAATATTTCAATATTCACCATGGAGGGAATAATGAAGACCATCAGAAACATTGTCATTTTTTGTGTTGTGAAAAAAACTTTGAATTTTCCGTGCTTTATGGATTTAGGAATTAGAAAAAAGAGATTGTGGATCTGAACTTTCTAAAATCAGTGACAACTGAGTTTACATTTGCTTCTATTAATAGTTAACCTTGGTTAAAATATGGAGAAGACTTGATTGTATGTTTTACACTTGCTGTTTCCTCACAGGACAAGTACCTTCACACGAATTGTTTGGCAGCTTTAGCAAATATGTCGGCACAGTTTCGTTCTCTCCATCAGTATGCTGCCCAGAGGATCATCAGGTAAATATGAACTTTAAAAGAAATACTGATTTGCTTCCAGTTGAGCTATTAAGATGGATACTATGGTGGTTCCATTTTAAATGTTACCTGTGAGGACTATCACATTTTTCTACTTAATTTTTATCACCTTCTTGTTTTGTTAAAAACACCTTGTTCTGTTTTGTTTTCTAACCTAACTTTTTGATCAAAGTTAATTTTATTTACGTTCAATCTTTTTAAAATGTAATTTTAAGTGTAATGTTAGTTTTTTAGAGGAGCAGGTATATTTCTTAGTAATGTAAATTAAATATGAATGTATTTGATGAGCATTTTATAGAGCATCACAATATACTTTTAAGGATTTATCTGTGTGCATTTTAGAAAATTTTTATAGCAGTTCACCCGTGTATTAGTTTCCTATTGTTGCCATAACAAATTACCAAAAATTAGTGGCTGAAAGCACAAATTAGTCATTTTAAAATTCTCTAGTTTAGAACTCCACCGTGGGTCTCACTAGGCTAAAACTGAAACAGAGCTGCATTTCTGTCTGTAGGCTGTAAAGGAGAATCTGTTTCCATGCCTCTTCTAGTGGTTGGAGGCTGCCTGCATTCCTTGGCTCATGGCCCCTTCCTCTGTTATCAAAGCCAGCAACAGTAGATTGTTGAGTCCTTCTCATACCTCATCACTCTGACCTCTTCTGTGGTTCCCTCTTCCACACTGAGGACTCTCGTGATTTCCTGGACCCTTCCTGATCCAGGATTATCTTCCCATCTCAAAGCCAGAATCATAATCATAAGGTCCCTTTTGCCATGTAAGGTAACATTCATAAGTCCAGGGGATTAGGAGGTGAACATTTTTGAGGGAGCCATTATTCTGTCAGCCAGAAACCCTTGTCTCTTCCCCACCCATTGCCAAAGACATGACTTTTTTTTTTCTTTTTTTTTTTTTTTTTTGATGGAGTCTCGCTCTGTCTTTTAGGCTGGAGTGCAGTGGTGCGATCTCAGCTCACTGCAAGTTCCATCTCCTGGGTTCACGTCATTCTCCTGCCTCAGCCTCCCGAGTAGCTGGGACTACAGGTGCCCGCCACCACACCTGGCTAATTTTTTTTTTTTTTTTTGTATTTTTAGTAGAGACGGGGTTTCACCATGTAAAGACATGACTTTTAAGGGTAGGAAAGCTAACTAACCAGTCATGAGTGAATATCATTGCAGGACTTTTTAATATATGGGGGTACTTTTTTGACTTCTTGTAGGATGTTCGATATTGTCCAAGTAGCTCTCAAATAGAACCTCAGTGAAGTCATATTGTTTCCTTTAATTTTTACTTGTGGGGCAATGCAGGGTTTTTCTTCTTCTTCTTCCTCTTCCTCTTCCTCTTCCTCTTCTTCTTCTTCTTCTTTTTTTTTTTTTTTTTCAGACAGGGTCTCACTCTATCACCCAGGCTGGAGTGCAGTGACGTGATCTCGGCTCGCTGCGACCTCCGCCTCCCAGGTTCAAGTGATTCTCCTGCCTCAGCCTTCTGAGTAGCTGGGATTACAGGCACACGACACCACGCCTGGCTAATTTTTGTATTTTTAGTAGAGACAGGGTTTCACCATGTTGGTCAGGCTGGTCTCAAACTGCTAACCTCGTGATCCGCCCACCTCAGACTCCCAAAGTGCTGGGATTACAGGCATGAGCCACTGCGCCTGGTCTTTTCTTGTTTTTTTAAGAGACAGGGTTTCACTCTGTCAAGCAGGCTGGAGTGCAATGGAGCAACCATAGCTCACGGAAAGCTCAAACTCCTGGGTTCAAGGGATCCTCCTGCCTCAGCCTGGTCATGTGGTTTTGACCATTCAGTTTTGTTTAGCAGTCATTGGTGGTGATCCCAACAGCGTATCACTTTTAAGCGCTGATCTCACATTCTGTTCATTGTTTAGGCATTGATTGACCTGGGCTCATTTTTAAGTTACTGAAAATTAAGTTGTCTGTTTATCTTCGGAATTTAGTAGAGGATATTTTGCATTGACTCACTATTTAATTTATGTCTAGTCGTAATACATTCCATTAGATTATTTTTTGGGTTTGTACTTTAGAGATCATCTAGTTGGCTGACATTGGACTAATGTGAACTTCACTATTTAAAGTAAACATAGCAGTCTCCTCCTACCTTGGAGTTTTTCAGGTATTCTGAAGAGCCTTTAGTTTCCAGGAGTTAACCTTTGTCACCATGCTTTATTTCACCGTAACAGAGTTAATGATTTCTGTGCTGCTTTGTAGGCTGTTTTTCTGTTTATGTGCAGTTTTATAACGGTTTCATGAAGATTTCATTACACAATTAACTTTTCTCAAATGACAAATGAACATTTAGCTTGTTTGATATGAAAATGCCAAATTGGCCGGGCGCGGTGGCTCACGCCTGTAATCCCAGCACTTTGGGAGGCCGAGGCGGGTGGATCACAAGGTCAGGAGATCGAGACCATCCTGGCTAACACGGTGAAACCCCGTCTCTACTAAAAATACAAAAAAGTAGCCAGGTGTGGTGGTGGGCGCCTGTAGTCCCAGCTACTCAGGAGGCTGAGGCAGGAGAATGGCGTGAACCCGGCAGGCAGAGCTTGCAGTGAGCCAAGATCATGCCACTGCACTCTAGCCTGGGCAACAGAGCTAAATTCTGTCTCAAAAAAAAAGCCAAATTAGCTGGTTGAGAATTTAAGTTCTGATAAAATACATTAAGTACGATTAAATATTTTTGAGATGCAAAAAAATTTCTAGTTGGGAAAAATGTATATTAAAACACTGTGCTCAAGTTTTAATCTGTGATGACAAAAGTAGAAAATAAACCAATCATATTTGAAGAAATAAGAAACATAGTTTAGATTTGTGATCTGAGAATATTTAGATTGTGATCATCAATAATGAGCAGTGCTTTACTTCATTTTAATAGATTTTTAGTTAGCATAATATGAGTAAGGAACTATGTTAAGCAATGCAAGAAGTATCAAAATAAATAATAAAGATTCCTGCCCTCAAGAAGCTTGCAATTCAGTAGGAGGAGTAAGACCAGGACCAATCTTCGTATATATATGATACAAGGATCCTTTATATAGCAGAATGTTCTATGAAATATATATTATTATACCTTAATATTATAATGAAATAAAAATTGCTATGGAGGGGGTGAATGGCTGGTTCCAAGAATGGTGAGAACGCTTCTCGTTGAAAGATTAGGCAGGGTGGCTAGAGAAAGATGACGTGATAGATAGACTGGCCTGATACACCAATCATCAGCTACAACAAACTGAAGCAAAAGAAGAGGGGGTATGGTGAGACAGCATGATTTATATATAGAAAATAACCAATTTCATGGAACTGGCATGCTGTGGACCTGTATTGGGATTACAGGTGAGAAGCCTGAAAGGAACAGCTGGGGCCATTACTGTGGCGGGGCTTAAGGGTGGGACTCACAGTTTAGAATAATCGAAAGGAATGGAGAGAAAAGAAGGTCTTTTCTTAATAACAACAACAAAAAAATAAAGTATGATTAAATGAGTTTATAAGTGGATTTTGAAGAAAAGAATTTAAGGTAAACTTTTTGAGTCACCTCTTTGAGCAGATGATAGTATCATGGTCTGTTTGTCACACTGAGGGAAGTGTAGTTCTACCCAGCTCCCACATGCTGCCAACACTTTTCTTGTTCAAGGACCACATTTGAGTAGCTGGCGTGGACCAGAGCGTCGTGTCACGCAGGAGGGAGCTTGTTGGAAATATAGAGTGTAGGTGTGGCTTTTGACCTACTGGATCAGTCTTCTTTTTAACAAGATCCCTGGATGATTTGTATCTACATTAAAGTTTAGAAAACACTTTGAGTTTTGGCCAGGAAATCATTATGTATTTCCTGAGAAAACAATTGTCTTGAGCTGGAAATGGGGGCCAGCTTTTTTGTACTTTGAGGGAACTCATTTTCTACTAAATATTTGTGTTTAGGGTATAGAAATGTATGATAAGGGATGCATAACAAAAACTGTTTAGATACCCAGAAGGTATTACAGCAGTACAACTCAGAATTCACCAGACTCTCTAGTAACTGCTTCAAGTGAGAAGTAAGCAGTTTTCATATACATGATTCCTAAATCCTCTTTTAGAAAAAGACTACACAATTTGATATTTGCCAGTCGCAAAACTTAGAAGAGTCAGTATTTCACATTATCTTCAACAAAATGCAAAACAGATAACATGTTACATTGCTATGAAAGGATGTGGATAAAGCTTTGAAAAGCCTCCTTAGCTGGACATAAATGTAAGAAATTATTTTTTACAGTGCCTAGGCTGTTGCTCATATTTAATGACAGTGTATCTTCTACAGACTCTTGGTGTTCTAGGAGAATCACAGATCTAATTTGAGTTTTGCTCGATTTGTAAGTCTTTTGGATGTGCTGTAAATTGCATATTTGCTGTGTTCTTTATTTAGGATTATGAGGTTATTCAATTTCAAGACATTTATAAAGAGCAGATTATATGCAAGGGATTGCTCTGGGTTAGAAAGATATCATTTACTTCCAGCCCTTAAGACTGTCCCTTATTGTCTTTCATGTCCCTCCACTGGCTGTTTCCTCTGGCTTCTCCTTCACCGTTTGCTTAACAGGTAGTTTCCTCTAGTATCTCATTCTGTCTTGTTTTCTTCTGTCTTTACACATTTTCTCTGGGAGATCACATATATGTCAATGACTTTACATACTGTCATTTGTATACTGAAAATCTCTTGATATGGTTAGGCTTTGTGTCCCTACCCAAAATCTCATCTTGAGTTGTAATCCCCATAATCCCCACATGTGAAGGGAGAGAACAGGTGGAGGTAATTGAATCATGGGGGCAATTTCCCCCATGCTGTTCTCGTGATAGTGAGTCTCACAAGATCTGATGGTTTTATAAGGGGCTCTTCTCCCTTGGCTGTGCCACTCTTCTCCCTGCCACTTTGTGGAGAAGGTGCTGTGCTTCTCCTTCACCTTCTGCCATGATTGTAAGTTTCCTGAGGTCTCCCCAGCTGTGCTGAACTGTGAGTCAATGAAACCTCTTAACTTTATAAATTACCCAGTCTCATGCAGTTCTTTTTTTCTTTTTGAGACAAGTCTCACTCTGTTGGCCAGGCTGGAGTACAGTGGTACAATCTCAGCTCACTGCAACCTCCGCCTCCCAGGTTCAAGCAATTCTTCTGCCTCAGCCTCCCAAGTAGCTGGGATTACAGGTAGGTGCTTGCCACCATGCCTGGCTAATTTTTGTATTTTTAGTAGAGATGGGGTTTCACCATGTTGGCCAAGCTGGTCTTGAACTCCTGGCCTCAAGTGATCTGCCCACCTTAGCCTCCCAAAGTGCTGGGATTACAGGTGTAAGACACTGCGCAAGCCTCAGGCAGTTCTTTATAGCAGTGTGAGAACTGACTAAAACACCACCCAAGTCTAAATTCATAATCTAGATCTTTCTCCTTCACTGTACTGGCAGACGGTACAATGTAGAGGATAAGCACATAGCCTCTGGAGCCAGACTGCCAGGGTTTGAGATTTCAGCTCCAGAACTTTACTACCTGTGGAACCTTGGCGATGATGTTCTTCACCTTCGCTGTGCAGCAGTTTCCCATCTGTAAGATGAGAGTGGCAGTAGCTGCTATCTCAAAGGATTATGGTGAGAATGAAGTGCATTGACATTTGTAAAGGGCCTCGCACATAATTTGCCCCGAGTAAGCTTTAGCTGGCTAAGCACCAACTCCACTAGGTTCACTACCTGGGTATTCCATGCTTACTTCAGACTTTCATTATGTTTAAAACTGAACTCATTTTCAAACCTGCTCTTCCTTTTAAATCCCCTATCCTAGGTAATGGCGCTCACCACCGTCACCCAAATTGCCAAGCCAATTCTGTAACTTTTCTGCCTTTCTCTCAAATTCTTACTGGACCCTGAAGTTCTACCTAACTCTGCCATTGTAATTTGCATGTGTATGCTCTTCCCTTTCTCCATGGCTGCTGTCTTGGTTCACATGTGTATCGTCTTCACCCACACTATGCCAGTAGTCTAACTGGGTCTTTTTGCCTCCCTACTCACCCCTGCACACTGCTGTATTCATTGGAAAAGCAAATCTCATCTTATTGCTTCCTTTGCTTAAAAACATTAAATGGCTTCCTATTGTTATCAGGTTAAAAATCTGACCTGTGCTCTTCACTGGGGTGATTTCGCCCCCCAGGGAACATTTGACAATACGTGGAGATTTTGTTGTTGTTGCCGGAACTGGGAAAGAGGTTGCTACTGACATCTAGTGGGTAGAGGCCAGAGATGTTGCTAAACATTCTACAGTACACACGACAGTCCCCACAAGAAAGCATTACCCAACCCAGAATGGCAGTACTGTCAAGGCTGAGCAACCCTTTCTTAAAGTGACAGTCTGGGCCCTGCCCTTTGCCCTTCATCTTCAGTTGCCATTTGCCATGTACCCACTGCTTCTGCTTTCCTGAATCATTACAGTTCCTTGCTCTTTCACAGCTATACCGCTGAATCTGGATAAATGTGGTCTGGAACTAGAAAAAAGTTGAGGCGGTTCTTTGTATCACCTCTTTTTTTCTGTAGATTTTTCTTTTTCAACCAGATTCCCACCCCTTTATTCCGTGTCTTTTATCTTGAACCTGCAGTGGCTTCTTCAACTTGCTGAGGCCTCCCTAGTTCAGCTCTTAGGCCTTTTATTTGGACCAGGTTGCTGCTAACATAGTTGTTTCATATTCCCCATTCTTCAGATTACAAAGAGAAAGAACCCATTTGGCCCTATTCATCTCTTCATAGCAGACCATGGATCACTGTCAGTTTCTGGCCTAGGGGCTAGTTACTGGGGCTAGAGAGGAAGGAAAGCCCTGGGAAAGGAGAAAGTTACATGTTAGAAGATCTGGCTGTGGTTACCTGGCTTCTTTTAGAAGTAGGTGTGGGAAAGATAGAACTTCCAAGTCTTGACCTGTCCAGTGTAGGTGCTTATGACATACTGGCCTGGTCTGGAGTTGCAAGTCCTGTTGCTTAAGCAGAGTAATAATTACTGGAGATAAAAGACTTATTTTATATTTCTTTGCATTACTTTACAGAGAGTCGCTCTCTGTAGGCACACAATAGACTTTTAATAAATGCTTAGTGACTGATTCTTAGAAGATGGGCTGGCATCTGGAATTTAAACTTAGTTCTGGCACCCACTATTCTGAGACTTCGTGCAAGTTGATTAGCATCTGGCTATGTTTTGCAGATATCTGCTGCCGCTTGAAACTAGTGAAGTTGATGATCTAGTGTCCATAAGATGCTTTAGACAGTGCCACACACTGTTGAAAGCTTTCTGGGTTTTCACACCTCTTGAGAATAAAGTAATACAAAATATAGATTAGGTTTTAATTAAAACAATTTTATGAGAGCAATACAGTTATTTCTGATAAAATTTAATCATGCAATTTAAGAATTTTAAAATTCTCAAATCCATGACTTATGCTTTCACTTTTTCTCACAGCCATCAGGAGTGAGTGTATACACTTCAGATTTCAAGTGTATGGTTGTGTAACTTCCATGTAGTCTCAAGCTGGCATTTTATGTGAGCTGCCTTTTCCTGCCCTGCACATGTGATGACACATATTTTAATCACCCAGCATTTTTTTGAAGACTACAAAACACAAGTTGATTGTTGAACTCTGTGGTCAGCTCCTCTATTTTGGGCAAATAAGATACTTTAGACCATTCAGGCTCATGGAATTAAAGAAAGAAAGACAATTTGCCGCCAGCCTTCATTTAAATAATTATTTAACATTAACTTACCCCAACAGGCTTCCTCACTTCTGTTCCCACTGAATTAAGTTTTCATGGGTTTTTTTTTTCCTCAAATGTAAAGGGGAATATTAATAAGCAAATTGACCTGTTTGTTGGGATGAATTTATATTACACACACACACATGCACAGTTCAAATATGTAATATAATATATGGTTATGATATTTTAGAAATATTGCCTTATTTTTTAAAAAGTCCATTTAATGATAAATTTATACCTGCCATCCTCAGTGTCTCAACACTTATCTCTCTTGTGTTACATTTAAGGCTAGTTGAAGTCTGGAGGTTTAGACAGTCAAGGGTATTGACTCTTCACAGCTGGTAAGTGGCTGGCCCAGGTTTGTCCAGATCAAAAGCCTGGCTCACTCCAAGAATGGCAGAATACTCCTTCTGAGAGTGACTCACTCACCATGGGACCATGGATCCACACTCCTGGGATTTATCTGGAACAGACAGTTCTCTGCAATCTAAGGTAGCCGTGTCCTTGGTGGTCATGCAATTTGCTTTCCCCCAGCCCTGATTCCACCTGCCTCCCAATCTAGCTAAGTACCTAAAGTTATAGTAGCAAAGACAGGAAGGTCTTTTCCATTTTTTAGAACTGACATGTTTGAGGCAGGTATGGATGTGTTCAGGTATTACAATACATGGTATGTGGAAATTATCCTGGAAAAGAGGATAAGAACTGTGTGTCTTTTAGCCTGAGACAATAATATTTTTTATATCTAATCCTTGATATTAAATTTTATTTTTAATTTAATAAATACTTATGAATGCCTACCACTGCTGAAGTCCTCTTTAATTTGAGAGATCTTATGTTTTTATTGCAGACGAATGCCATTTGTTGTATCTAGAAATTAAGTGTTATAGTTAGTTTTATTTTTTAAAATTTTGATTTTATTTTAACCTCATATTATTGTTAGCACTGTAGTCAAGAAATTATTTCTTTAGGGAGGGAATTATCTGATAGTAAGAGTTGTAATGAATAGTTCAGTTCTGTTTTCAAAACCTTGCTAAGTTATTTAACTTTTTTTTCATCTCTTGAATGAGGTATGATACCTACTTCATTTGAGTGATGTAAGAGTTAATGATGGCTTGTAAAGTCTTGCATCTCTATTTTCTCTATTATAGTATTATCACATTTTTGAGATATTTTGAATCTAAAAATAAATCTGGATAACATCTCTACAAAATAATTTATTGGTCTCTGCTAACCTGCTAACATTGCTAGATTCTGATTCCCTGCCCAATGGATTTTCGAATTGCCTATATTCCCCAAATATTTTTCTAACAAAGATGATGAAGATTTTATTGAACATAGAAGTTTTTAATAATTGTTTTATTGTAGATTGGTAGGAGATCTGAGCAATGGCTTGCGGTGGAAATACTTCTCTTAAATGTATATGATTTCATTTTTAAAAGATAGAATTAGCTTGCTCTTGCCCAATGCCCAGGCAATAAAAAGGTTCCAGTTTCTTCATTCCTTTGGTCTTTGCTGATCCTTGTTTGATCTTGGCATAGCAGTAGCCAGGAAAGGAAGGAGGAATGTTTGTCTTGAAAATCTGGCTTCCTGTATTTCCTACAGCCAGTGGTACTTTGAAGGCAGCTAATTTTTTCAGGGAAATCTGGCTTGGTTTGCTTTTTTAGTTTAGTCCTTTCTTAAGGAGTTACACTGAGAACATTAGGCAGCTCCTCTCTGAAAATTTATAAGTTTCCAGTAGAAAATTGTTGCCTCTTCAAAAAATTGCTAGTATTGTACAACAGGGTATCTTGGCAGACTTGATGGGACACATGAAAACTTCATAATTGGTTTAATTTCAGTTTAGACTGCTGGCACATTCAAAATGTCAGCTTTAAAGAAGCATGTCATATGTTTATCAGATTTTTTATTTCTTATAAGTAAAGACCTTTGTGGACAAAATTGCCACATAGCAAATTAAACTTTAAAATAACTTCCATAGAGCTTTATTGAATGTCACCATGATGTTACAGAGGTAACTGGGTGTGGTTCATACTTTGTTCTCTTAGCCATCAATTATTAAACCTCCATAAGCCTGTTTATTTTTATGAAGTTTGTAAGATTTTTACCTACTTTCAAGCTAACAAATTTACCTGCTACGGTTTTGTAGATTCTGGTAGGACACTTAAGACTCCTGGGTCAGAGACAAAGGAGAGTGTGTTATTGTCCTTTTATTATATGTTTTTATTGTAAATTATTAGTCATAGCAGTAGTAGGAGCCAGAATACTCTTTTCTTGTGTGGTTCCCATACCCACAGGGCAACATGACAAGGGCCAGGTGACACCTGCAAGTGCAGTGGGTTGCAGTACAGGAGAGGAACCCAGAGCTTGGGAATCCCTAGTCTTTTATAATAGCCTTCAAGCACACCTGCCCAACCTTTGCTTTGAAGGGAGACATCTTTAATATATTTGATATCAAACTACTCGCTGCTCTAGAGAGAGACACTATCTCTGTCTTCCAAGTCTGTTCACTCTACAAGCATCCATGCAGAGATAGCCCAGAGCAGAAGGCTACTAATGCCTCTGCTTTTAAGATGTGCAAAACATGAGAGAGTGGGGAATTGTCTCCCAACACTCCTTACCTAGTTAGGAATTTCTGTTGCCACTGGAAAAACCTGTCACTGTTTCATTAAGGTAGGGCAATAAAAGATCACAAGGCAAAGGCAAAATTAGAATAACTGAGAGGGTCTGTGTCTCACTGTGCACACGTTGTCTTGATAAACATCTTAACAGGAAACAGGGTTCAAAAGCAGAGAACCAGTCTGACTAGAATTTACAGGCTGGAATTTCCCAATCCTAGTAAGCCTGAGGGCACTGCAGGAGACCAGGGCATATTTCAGTCCTTATCTCAACCGCATAAGACAGACATTCCCAGAGCAGCGTCTGTAGACCTACCCCCTGGAATGCATACCTTCCCCAGGGTTGTTCCTTTCTGGGAAGAAAATTCAGCAATATTTCTCCTACTCGCTTTCTGCAAGAAGAAAAATGTGGCTCTATTCTGCCTGACCCTGCAGGCAGTCAGACCTTATGGTTATCTTTCCTTGTTCCCTGAAAATCGCTGTTGTTCTGTTCTTTTTACAGATGCACTGATTTCATATTGTTCAAACACACGTTTTGCAAACAATTTGTACAGTTAATGCAGTCATCACAGGGTCCTGAGGTGACATACATCCTCAGCTTACGGAGATGACGGGATTAAGAGATTAAAGTAAGACATGCATAAGAAATTATAAAAGTATTGATTGGGGAAGTGAGAAGTGTCCATGAAATCTTCACAATTTATGTTCAGAGATTGCAGTAAAGACAGGCATAAGAAATTATAAAAGTATTAATTTTGGGAACTGACAAATGTCCATGAAATCTTCACAATTTATGTTCTTCTGCCACGGCTTCAGCCGGTCCCTCCGTTAGGGGTCCCTGACTTCCCGCAGCAGTCACCCAGTAATTATCAAAGGAAAAAGATCTTCCTTGTTAGAGGGCTCACAGCACCATGGCTTGTTCACGATGGCCCAGTAGGTATTTGAACGAATGATGAAATTCTGATACTTGAATTGAGCTAAAACACATGGTTAAAATCTACTGGCTATAGGTAAGGAGGAACCAGTGTGCGTATAGACTACCTTGTTTTTGGTTTTTTTTCTTCTTCTTCTGCGAAGCTGGTATCTGTCACACACATACTGGATCCTATGCAATTGGTTATTTGTGTTATCCAATAATATGAGTATTATTTATATTTTATAATGAAGAAACGAAATCTCAGAGAAGTAACTTGTCTATAGACAATGACCACATTGGTATTTAAACCTGCACCTGTGCTCTGTCTATAATACTGCACCACCTTCCTTTGCCAGTGCTTCTTGTAAGTGAAGTTTTAAATTAAAAACAAGTAATTTGTGTACTTGGTCATTTAATATAACACTTTACTTGGGGGCAGTTGTTGCCAACCTTTCTAAACATGTGATCCCCCTGTTGACATGTTTTTAAAAACCCATTGACTATCTTTCAGTAGTTACTGACTGAAAAGATTTGAGGGTGAACAGTGGGTTCCCAGATACCCTGTGATAGATAGTCTAAGCAGCTTTTCCCAATCAGAGTTCATGAGAAAATCAAGTCCAACGGAGAACCAGATGAGTGGGGATTTCCCCAGTTCTTTCAAGGAGATAGTCATACATAGCGAATACCTTCTAAACAAGTAGGAGAGAAATTAGTTGATGGCAAAACTTTTGCCTTCTTAGGAATCCTGGTTTAAAAGATCTGTGAGGCCTTCTGGGTTTGAGGTCCACTGGTTAAGAAAAATTACTGTAGGAACCCAATGTGACACTCCTGTTAATTATTTAAAAAAAAAAAATCTAAAATATGCCTGCTTTATTCAAACTTGAAGATCATATTGAAGCATGAGAGCATTTGTCTATTATTTACTGAATAAACTTTCATGGACCCATTAGTCCTGGAAATTCAGAAGTATATACAACTCTGTCAAAACTTACTGCCTGATATTGATATAATAATTGTATCTTAGTACATAAACCAATCAAAGACCTTCATATTATGAATTTCCAATTTAGGATCACTCAGTGTTAAATGAATTACTGAGATTCTAAGTATGTCCTCTGATAAACTAGAGAGACTGGTTCTAGCAATGATTTCTTTTTTTCCCTTTTTTTTTTTTTGAAACAGAGTCTTGCTTTGTCACCCAGGCTGGAGTGCAGTGGCACGATCTCAGCCCACTGCAACCTCCACCTCCCAGGTTCAAGTGATTCTCATGCCTCAGCTTCACAAGTAGCTGGGATTGCAGGCATATACCACCACACCTTGATAATTTTTACATTTTTAGTGGAGACAGGGATTTACCATGTTGGCCAGGCTGATCTCGAACTCCTGGCCTCAAGTGATCCACCCTTCTCGGCCTCCCAAAGTGCTCATATTACAAGCGTGAGCCACCACGCCCAACCCTAATAATGATTTGTTCATGGAGTATTTTAAACAAGAGTAGGTATTTAGGGGACATGTAATCATTTATCAGATATTTTCTGTGTGGCTACCATGTGTTAGACATCTCCAGTCACTGGCAATTCACACCATAGACTCGTGCTGCCTTCAGAGAGCTTATCATCTAGCAGGCTCTGCTTTTTACTGTGATGAAAGTGGGACACAGGAGAAGGCAGCCCGCTCACCTGAATATCACAAAAGCCTTACCAGTGAGATGATTGATGCTTGAGTTATATCTTGGAAGATGAGCAGGTCTCCTCTTTTAAATTAGCGAGGAGGCAGCTCTTTTCTCTGTCCATCTGGCTCTTGGCCCTTCCCTAGGCTTCCTTTAGAAACCCTAGGTATAACTTGACGTTTTAGGATATACTTCCCTTTCAGTGACGTACAGAAGACGCAAAACTTCCTTCATCTAACTTGACTCCCACAAGGGGATGAAAATAAACTTTGTATTAAAATAAAACCCATCTAGAGGCTGTGTGTCAAGCTGACCTTCATCCAATTTTAATTTGTTTTCTTAGGAAACTTTATTTTTCAATGTATATTACAGTTATCAGATGATCGAAATACTCAGATTACTTTATGTATTTTTATTGTTATTATTATTTTTTGAGATGGAGTCTCACTCTGTCAGACAGGCTAGAGTGCAGTGGCGCTTCCCACTCAGCGCAACCTCTGCCTCCTGGTTTCAAGCGATTCTCATGCCTCAGCCTCCCGAGTAGCTGGGACTAGAGGCGCACACCACCACGCTCAGCTAATTTTTTTTGTATTTTTAGTAGAGACGGGGTTTCGCCATGTTGGCCAGGCTGGTCTCAAACTCCTGACCTCAAGTGATCTGCCTGCCTCAGCCTCCCAAAGTGCTGGGATTATACCCGTGAGCCACTGCACCCAGCCCAGATTACTTTAAATTAGATCAGCAGTTCTCAGCAGCAGTGGAATGGTGGGGTGGGGTGAGAGCACGTGGAGTGTAACTCCAGGCAGCCCATCTGACTCATCTTTGCAGAAAGGCTCCTGAAGAACATGTGTGGTACATGTTGTAGTGCTGGGAAAATGGTTGATAACTCGCAGTGTAGAAGGTGACTTATTGTGGAAACTGAATTTGTACGTTATTAAATTAACTACAGTCAGTGCATAATTATTTAGAAGCCTCAAATGAGTGATCAGTTTTTTCCTTTTTAATTTGAAAAACTGGAAACATGTTTGAAGAGAATTATATAATGAAACTTCAGATTCTCAGCATCTACCTTCGGCAGATACCAGTTCTTGCCAAACTTTATTTCATTTATTTCCCCACCTCTTCCTCCCTACCCTGGATTATTTGGAAGCAATTCCTGACATCATTTTATCTATCAGAATTGCATTATGTAAAGAGGTACATTTTTATGAATATCCATTTATGATTTGGTCCCTCTACAAGTGGTGGAGAGAAAAATAAAATCAGGTTACCACTATCTTCCAAAACATGGAAATTAGCCATAGTTTTGGTCCTTAGTCATTTAGAACCTGATTCAGTTCAGGGCTTACTCTATCACTCGTAATCCTAGTCAGTGTTGTATGGACACTCTCTTATTTAATTGTAACTCTAGCCATCTATAAGGTACAGAATTTCTGTTTAAGAGATGAGGAGACTGAGACTCAGCCTGAGACTTATCCAAGGTCATGTAGCTCTTAGTGTGGTGGAGCTGAAATTGAAATCCAAGTTTGACCCTAGCCTGGAAATGTTCTTTTTGGCAGACATGACATTGATAAAACTGAAAAGGATAGACAGACATCATCTACCTTATACCTGCACTGAGAGTCTCAGTTGTGAATGAGTAGAATGTCCACTATATAAAGTTTCTATGGAGTCTTGGATCACTTCTGTGCGTTGATTCTCAAAGTGTGTTCTGTGGGCCACAGAGGGTCCATGGAGTCTAGTCTAAGCCTTTTATAATAAGACATCATTTGCCATTTCCACTGTGCTGACATTTGCATCAAAGGTACAATAGCAAACTTGGGGTAAAACTGCTGAGACTTTAGCACAAATCAAGTGGTACCTAACTGTACTAGTATTCACTATATTTTCCACAACTACACACATATTTGTGGTAAAATAAAAGCCATCTTCACTGAAAAATGTCCTTGGTGAAATAGTAAAAATGATTAGTTGTTATAAATCTTGACCCTTGAGTACATCTTTTTGATATTTTCTGTGATAAAACTAGAAGCTCACATAATGCACTTCTACTCCATACTGGGTTCCAGTGATTGTCTTGAGGAAAAGCAGGTGTGTGATGGAGTTGTGAGCTGAACTAGCCACTTTTCTGATGGAATAGCATTTTTACACTAAAGAACACCAGAGAGGAAGTCTTGGCAGAGAGGAAACTGCCAGTGTTGGTTGCTAATAAAGTTTTCAAGTCAAAATTAAAATTTTAACTTATATTCGACTTATATTTGGCATCATGAGTTTGACAACTTCCCAATAATTTAGACTTTTGTTATAACATCAATGATGTTAATAAACGTGGATTTTAAAAAATATTATTTGATGAAATGTGTCAACATTTGGAAGATCTGCGTAATTCAGTGAACCAGTATCTCTCAAATGACTGAAGGGGCTTTTTCACTAACTGTATTAATGTTAACATGTAATGTGTTTATGATTAAATTTAAATGAATTAGTAAATACTTAATATTTTTCTCAGTTTTAATATCTATCAGTATAACTGACATATGAAAAAGTTCTTTGGGGTTCTCATTAATATTTTTAGGAGTTGAAAGGGGCTCTGAGAGAAGTATAAGAGCCAGCACTCTAATGCCCTTTCAGGATGAGGTAGGTAGAGTGGATGTGAGCATGTCTGTATTACAGAGGTCACTGTATATACTTTTAAATATCTACTATTTCTGAATTAATTATACCTTTACTTCCTTCCATCAGTATAATCAATATTTAACTACATTTGTATTATTCATGCTTCCATTTAATAAATATTTATTGAGAACATAGTTATCAGATGTTGGAAGAGAAGGGTTATACAGAATATATAAATCATGTTTATTCTCTGTAAGAGCTCATGGTCTCTATCCTAAAAAGTCTTAAGATGGCAGTGTTACTGTACTAAATTGCCTTTTAAGTTTATTGCTTATCTTGCCCGGGTGTGGTTATGAAATAAATTTGTTGCTGTTGTCTATTTCTGTGTAACAAACCACCCCAAAACTTAGTGGCTTAAAACAACAATTTGTAATGACCTCCACCGGGCTTTGGGTTGATTGCTTAGCTAAGTCATTATCTACTTGAGGTCTCTTGTTTGCCATCACAGAGCAGCTGGGCTGGCTGTCCAGTGTGGTGTCATCTCAACGCTGGCAGTTGATGCTAGCTGGGAGATATGTTGAGGTGTTGCCTGGAGCACCTCAGTTCTTCTCCTTGTGACTTTGCTATGAAGCTTGGCCTCTTCACTGCAACATAGGCAGGTCCCCAAGAGGAGACATCCCGAGAGTGGCAGAAACTGTTAGGTTTCTTATGGCCTAGCTCAGCTATCCCTGAATGTTACGTTTTATTGGTCAAAAGCATGTCACGAGACCAGCCCAGATACAAGAGGAAAGAACCACAGAAGGGCATAAATGCTGGGAGATGTGGTTCATTTGTGGCCATCTTTGGATACTAGCAGCCACAAGACTGTTAGAAGACTGTTGAATTAAGTTTTATAAATTATTGCTTATTGTAGCTGGGAAAATGAAAACTTTCATTCTTAAGATCAACATCCAGGCTTCTGTTCAAAATAGAAAATTTAAGCTGAGTCCATTCAAATGCTATTCTTTGCATTTTTTTCCTTTAATTTACATTTGACATTAACATCATCTCCCTGACTTTTGCCTTTAGTTTCTTTTTTGAGCAGGAAATGCCCACTATCTAGTAGAGGTGTCTTATAGTCAGAATGGAAGAGAAGCAAGTGCAGAGTTCCTGTATGATGCATGTTCATGTGGCTGCGCTTGCTGGCCACTGAGTTGTTGATATTGACCAAATCTTGTCTTTAGTCTGAGAAAATGTATGGCTGTGTTATCTGGTGGTAATGTGGCGGGCTGGATGTTCACTCTGACAATAACAGCGCAAGTTCTATACAAGAGAGGCCGAGGGGTAGCATGTGGAGGGTGAAGTTTGAAGGTTGTTTGCAAGTCCCATTTAAACAACATTCACAGTATCTCCAATTTGATTATGTATCCACAGTGGCTTGGAGATCTGGCTGGAGGAAATATTTTTCTTTTTTTTTTTTTTTTTTTTTTTTTTTGAGACGGAGTCTCACTCTGTCACCCAGGCTGGAGTGCAATGGCATGGTCTCAGCTCACTACAACCTCTGCTTCCTGGGTTCAAGTGATTCTGCTGGAGGAAATTTGATAGGGGGATGCTTTGGCTAAAGCTCCCCCTTGGTGGTGCTGTTGCACTATAACTTCCAAAGAAAACATCTTTTCTGTTGCTCTTTTTTTAAAACAAACATTTTATTGGACGCTAAGGTGCACCAGGCTCTGTGCTAGGCTTAGGGGAACTAATACAACAGTTAATATCCTTACAGTCTAATCCTGGCTATTAACTTTCTTAACATCAAGAGTGAAGAAATAATATTAATACATAGCTAATTAATTCAAGCCAGATCCATTGCTGCATGTAGACACTATGGAGGCAGTAACCAATTTGCCTAAAGATGATGCATTCACAAATTTCACAGTTTTAAAGGTTACTTAAAGAAGTATCACATAGCCCTTAAATATTGTTAAAAATGCACAGTTTCACTCTGATATGAAAATTGCAGTTTAAAACTTCACTGACATGCTGTTTTTCACCTATCAGATTAGAAAAATCTGTTTTCCAGGTTATGTGGAAACAGACCATCTCAAAATTTTCTGGTTGAAGTGTAAATTGGTACAACTCCTATGAAGAATGTAGTAATATCTATCCAAATTTCAAATAACATCACCCTTTGACCCAACAATACTACGTGCATTTGTGCAAAATGACAATGTACTGGTTTATTTTGGGAGTTTTTTATAATAGCAAAAGATTAACAACTCAAATATCCACCAATAGAGACCTACTTAAATATAGTACATTGATCTAATAGTGTGCAGCTGTGAAAAAAAAAAGTAAGGTACTGATGGAAGGCCCTTTCAGATGTATTATGTGAAAAATACAAGATATGGAATAATACATGTAGTATGTGATTAGTGTAGGGGAAAATAATATATGTTTGCATTTATCTTATTTACATGCAGAAACTTTGGAAGGATACATAAGAAACTGATAAAAGTGGTTATGGGGTGGGAGGAAAGCTAGCCTTTTCACTGTGTATGTTTTTCTTCTCATCTCTTACCATGTAAGCACCAAAGGGGCAGTGATCTTTATTTTTTTCACAATGGTATCCTTATAACAATACCTGGCACATAAATATTTTTAGAATAAATGATTCAAAAATAACTCAAAGAACAAAAGTGACATAAGCTGATTACAAAAAATATAGACAAACTTGAAACTATTAATATAACGTCTGCTTCCAGGTAATCCTTAAATTGATATCTTGGTGGATAACACTGTAGATAATTTTTTACTCATGTGTATGCAATTAAAAAAAAACCAGTTTTATAGGCATTTTCCATAATCTGTGTTCAAAGATACATGACCTCAAAATATCATTGAATTTATCCAGTTAAAATTGCTAATGCTATATATTGGGACATTTAAGTTGTTTGTACATACGCATGTCAAGACACATATAAACAGCTCTGGAAAGAAAATATTCACTCATGCATCAGAGACAGTGTTTGACAGTGTGAACACTGGAATGAGAGACCAGCCTCCATTTCTTGCCAGCCGTGTGATCTTGGGAAGTTACCTAACCTTTCAGTGTGTACAGTCCTTTAGTACTTGTCCCCTAAAGTGATCCCTGGAGTCACAAGCAGGAGACCCTTATGGATAATTTGCTTAATAAAATTGAGTATGAAGATACCTGAATGAGCAACTGCAGGAGAGTTTCTCTCTTCAAGGGAGTAGGGCTAGGTGAACTGTTCCCAGATCATGTGTGTCTTGAGCTTCGTTAAGCAACAAGGAAAAGGATTCAAAGTCTAGCGGGAGCAAGTTCAAGATGAGGGACCACTGATTCCTTGGTTGACCTTGTTAAGTTATATTTGCAAAGAGCAGATGGTTTGGACTGATCTGACTGTTGTGTGCATGTTGTTTTCATCCTCTACCTCAGAGGCTAGGAGTTCTGCAGGCCTGGCTCCTACAGAGTGGCCTTTTGGGAGCGAGTTCACATTTTCCCATTTACTTACATTGTTTTTTTAAAAAGACTTTGTTTTCATTTCTCAATGTTAATTGGCACTTGGAATTCACCCCTGCCTATTTCCCTTCCTGAATCTTGCCATTTATAAAGCAACTTGTTCTTTCCATATATTAGTTTTCCTAAAGTGGGATTTATTTCATCAAATTCAAATAGTTCTGAAAATACCAGTAACATGACTGAGAATGGCTATTTATTTATTTATTTATTTATTTTTGGGGGGACAGAGTCTCGCCCAGGCTGGAGTGCAGTGGCATGATCTCGGCTCACTGCAAGCTCTGCCTCCTGGGTTCACGCCATTCTCCTGCCTCAGCCTCCCGAATAGCTGGGACTACAGGCGCCTGCCACTACACCTGGCTAATTTTTTGTATTTTTAGTAGAGATAGGGTTTCACCATGTTAGCCAGGATGGTCTTGATCTCCTGACCTCGTGATCCACCCATCCCGGCCTCCCAAAGTGCTGGGATTACAGGCGTGAGCCACCGTGCCCAGCCTATTTATATATATTTTTTTAGTGTATAAATGGGCATTTCAAAGGCCATTCTCATATAAGAGGGAGAATTGGAAGTCCTTTGAAATATGTTTTTTAAAAAGGTTTTAATTTTTAAGTTATCCAAAGTGACATCTGTAATGTGAATAAGACATTCCAGAACAAATAAAGTTGAAACACAATTATCAGTGTTTTATACAAATGTTATACTCCTTATGTAGCTAGAAATAAAATGTTTCGTATTAAAATGAGAACTGAATTAAACAAATTTTGTTTGCAGAAGTCTGATTCCTTATGAAGAGGAAAAGTTAATATGAAGATTTTATAGTATTATGTTTTTATATTGCACTTACGAAATTGAGTGAATATTCTGTGATGATTGAAAGATTTTAGGCATTTTTTCAAGCCACAAATATTTTTTTTCTTTCACAGTGATATATGGTACTTGCTGGAAACTATACTTTTCTTTCCTACCATATCATTTGCACCTGTTTTGCTGGTGTGTGTTGATTGATCTTATTGTATCTCATAAGTAATTACTAACCCTGACTAGTTCAAACACTGCCTGATAGCAGTGTAATCTCATGCCACTTAAAAAAGGACTTTATTAAAATTGGGCCATAGTCTAAATGTTATTAAATTTGAAGTATCACACCATGTCTTTGTTGCAACTGAGAAAGTGAAAATAGGCCTTATTAAAGACTGTTTAACTTGTATCATTACATCTATTTTTAAAAATTGTTCACAACTTGAATAGTATTTCACTTGAGTTTCTGTTATTCTTTAGCTTTTGATCATGATATTGTTATGTGTTGAAAGGATTTCATGAAGTGTATCAGTCAGATTTAGGTTCAACTGTGAATAAGAGAAAAACCTAAAATCTGAGCATCTTAAAGAAAAAATAATTTCTTTTCTCTCCAAGTAAAGTCCAGAGCAGTCCTTCTGAGACTGATGAGGAAGCTCTGCTTCAGGAAGTCTGTATTAGCTTCCATTTGCTGCTGTAACAAGTTACTGCAAACTCAACTGCTTAATCCGCAGAGATTTATTATCTCACAATTCTGTAGATCAGAAATCTGGCTTGGCTCAGCAGGTTTCTCTGTTCCAGGTTTCAAAAGGTTGAAATCAAGTTGTAGGCCTGATGGGCTCATATTGGGAGGCTCTGGGAAGAATCTACCACTAGGCTCATTAAGGTTGGTGGCAGAATCTAGTTCCTTGTGATTGTGGAACTGAGTTCCTCCTTGCCTTACTGGTGTTCAGCTGAGGGCTGCTTTTAACTCCTGGAAACCTCTCTCTGGTCCTTACGTGTGGGCCCGTGCATCTGACTGGCACATCAAATGATGCTTCTCATGCTTGGAATCCCTCTGACTTCTGCCACATGTCTCTGACTCCAGCCAGATAAAGTTCTCTGCTTTTAAGGGATCATGTGATTAGATTGTGCATATTTGGATAATTCAGGATAGTCTCCCGGTTTTAAGGACAATAATCTTAATTATGTCTGCAAATTACCTTTTGACCTGTAATATAACATGTTCACAGGTTCCAGGCATTAGGGCATGGACATCTTTGAGTAGAGGGAATTCTGCCTATCACAAAGTCCTCAGAGACTCACACTCTTTTCAGACCCACCATCCCCTAGAGTTTGATCCTCCTTCTTAGGTCCAGGAAGCATCTTAGTTCAAGCCACAGAATAGGGGAGGAGGCAAACAATAAAAAGTGAGGTAAAACACTGGGTGACTCTTCTTTTTTTGAGACAGGGTCTCACTCTGACACCCAGGCTGGAGTGCAGTGATACAATCTTGGCTCACTGCATTCTCCCCTTCCCAGGCTCAAGCAATCCTCCCATCTCAGTTTCCCAAGTAGCTGGTACTACAGGCATACATCACCATGCCCAACTAATTTTTTTCTATTTTTTGTAGACACAGGGTTTTGCCGTGTTGTCCAGGCTGTCCTCAAACTCCTGGACTCAGGCAATCCTCCTACCTCGACCTCCGAAAGTGTTGGGATTGCAGGCATGAGCCACCATGCCTGGCCAAGACTGGGTAACTCTTAATGAAGGTTCTCAGAAGCTGCCAGGAGACCTTCGACCTAGGAATCCGGAATTTCACCATGTGATCACACTTAGCAGCAGTGGAAGCTGAGAAATATAGTCTTTATTATTTGCAGCCATGTGCTCAGCTTAAAAAAAAAAATCTGTTAGTGTAGAAGAAAGGGAGAAATTGATCACTGGAGAACAGTCGACAGCCTCTACCCCACCAAGTGCATTTGCCTAATCATTGGAAACCAGCAAACTGAAGGGAATTATAGCATAACTACTATATTGTGGGAGTGGGGCAACAGCACCATCATAGGCAAGTTAGAGGTCCATAGGGTTAGACTGAAGAGAAGTCTGTCATGTAACTTGACATCTGAACACAAAGATTTTATACCTGAAAGAGCATCTAGTCTTGATTTATTTTTTCTATTACTCTATACTTGGCATGGTGCTTTTACAAAGTAAGTCTTAGTAATTATTTTTTTAATGAATTAAAATGTTACGTGGCATTTTGAGTGAGAAGGTATTTCATAAAGCCGCAGTGGATGCTTTTTTCATCTGACTGTTCTATGAAAGGTATTTTGTTGTTGTTGTTGTTGTTTTGTTTTGTTTATAGATGGAGTCTTGCTCTGTCACCCAGGCTGGAGTATAGTGACTTGATCTTAGCTCACTGAAGCCTCTCCCTCCTGGGCTCCAGCGATTCTCCTGCCTCAGCCTCCCCGGTAGCTGGGATTACAGGTGCACGCCACCACACCCGGCTAGTTTTTGCATTTTTAGTAGAGATGGGGTTTCACCATGTTGGCCAGGCTGGTCTCAAACTCCTGACCTCAGGTGATCCACCCACCTCGGCCTCCCAAAGCGCTGGGATTACAGGTGTGAGCCACCACACCTGGCTGAAAGGTACATTTTTAGATTGTACTGAGTCTTTGCTAGACACCCCCCCCAGTTTGTAACCAATCCATATATTTTTCTATTATATGGATCTTTAATTCTTATAGCATCTAAATATCTATTGAAAGGGAATGTGAAAGTACACTTTAAGTATAAGAAATTCCGTTTCACGCTGGGCATGGTGATCACTCCCGTAATCCCAGCACTTTGGGGAGGCTGAGGTGGGCCGATCACCTGAGGTCAGGAGTTCAAGACCAATCTAGCCAACATGGTGAAACCCTGTCTCTACTAAAAATACCAAAATTAGCCGGGGGTGGTGGCGCGCATCTGTAATCCCAGCTACTTGGGAGGCTGAGGCAGGAGAATTGCGTGAACTCAGGAGGCAGAGGTTGCAGTAAGCTGAGATCTTGCCACTGCACTCCATCCTGGGCGACAGAGCAAGACTCTGTCTCCAAAAAAAAAAAAAAAAAGAGGCCAGGCACAGTGGCTCATGCCTGTAATCCCAGCACTTTGGAGGCCGAGGTGGGTGGATCACGAGGTCAGGAGATCGAGACCATCCTGGCTAACATGGTGAAACCCCATGTCTACTAAAAATACAAAAAATTAGCCAGATATGGTGGCGGTCACCTGTAGTCCCAGCTACTCGGGAGGCTGAGGCAGGAGAATGGCATGAACCTGGGAGACAGAGCTTGCAGTAAGCCGAGGTCGTGCCACTGCACTCCAGGCTGGGCGACAGAGCGAGACTCTGTCTCAAAAAAGAAAAAAGAGAGAAAGAAAAAAGAAATTCTGTTTCAATCAAGTAGGATTTCCATATAGCCAGCTAATATAAGACAGAAAGTGATAAATTGTGCAAAGCATAAGAATATGGAAAGTAGGGGGAGTAAATAGTTCCAAACTAAGATAAAACAGAATGCTTAATAACGTACCTGTCTTTCAAACAAGATCTTAACAGATGAATAGTATTTCAGTAGGTAAAAGGCAGGGGAACAGGAAAATCACATGTGTAATTTAGAAACATCAACAGGTTGCAAGAAAAAGAATTTTGGAAGGTATATATAACTGAGTATTATTATAAAGGAATTACATGTTTTCAAATTTTGTATCTATGAATGTTTAGTTCTGAAGTTTTCTTGTCTCCAGCCTGTTCCTTTTCTTGCCTGCAGAAGTAAAATCAGATACAGACGTTGCCGTTTTAAGAATCACGTTGATGTGGCCCTCTTCAAGGCTAGTTAGTACTTATAGTTTGTATTTAGACTTTGACTAAGATTCCTCTCGTGACTTTTAGCTCCAGATGTGCTAGTACAGTATGAAGCATTGTAACAGCTGTTTATTTCATTAGAGTTGGATCTAGACTGCCACTGCCTCAGAGGAACCAGATAGAAGTAGATCCACTCCACTTTATTTTACAAAGGAAACATGCTGATCCTAATAACTAAAAGGAATGTGGCAACTAGTTCATGTATTTCAATATCTTTCACATAGGACAGTGTAGCTGTGACCTCCATTTTGACTTGGGAAAAAGACCTAAGAGAACTTAAGCTATTCAGCAGTGGCTGCATACCTTTGGAGGCACCATCGGAGAGATGGATGGAAAATTGGGTAAAGGGAGGTCTACCCCCCAATCCAAGATTCTGTGATTCTGATACCTTTACTTTAAAGCACTGATTTTCCGGTTCTGTGTTTTGTTCTCGTACTCTAGATCTCGTGCTTTCTTTGCTGGTGGCAACATGAGCAGCCACCAGTTACTCTGGGATATCCACTGTACTCCTCCCAGAGCAGCTCCACTGTGCTTTGATCTGTTTACACATTGCCATTTCACATTAGCTTTCATTGGAAGAAAGGGTTCCATTGCTTTAAATATATGCATACATAAGCACATACATATATGAATAAATAAGTCGAAAATTAGGAAACTCTTCTTAAAGGATGGAGTAAAGAGGTTGATCTTAAGGTTCTTTGAACTTCTCAAAAGGCAGTATAGTAGTCTAAGCTAATATATCTATCTAAAAGATGAATATTGTGCATTAAAAAAATAGTATTAGTGACATTCTTGAAGTCATTTTAAAAATAAATAATGGACCCATTTGATTATTTAAGCTCTATGTGCATTTTAAAATATATTCATCATGTAGAAATATTCTTTTTTGTCTTTTACTTATTTCTACATAGGCTATTGAGTTTTTCTGCATGATTCTGTATCTCTTTTGTTCTCTGCCCTCTGCAGAATTTTATCTGATAGCAGATAGGATGTGGATTCTTAAGGAGAAAATCTGTTTTATTAATTATAAGGCATATGTCTCAGACTACCAAACCAAGTATACTGAGTGTTTTGAATTAAATATTTAGTGCTTCATTGACTATTTCCTCTGACTTCCATTAAGACCTTGAGAAATAACTCTTCTCTAATAAGTCTTTTGTTTGTTTGGGGCCAATATACAGATTGATGTGGAATGAACCATTGCTGTAGTATTTAGGGTGTGGTAAGCTTTTCTCAGGAGCTTATCTCATTTTAGTATAGCTCATTTTTGGTAGGATATTAACAAGTCTCTATCGTGGCAGGAAACACTTGGTTTTGTTCCCAGATGTCTGATAGTAGTTCTTTTTTGAGAATAGTAAGATTTTTTGGATGCTAGCATGGGAAAGAAATGTAAAAAGTGTAGAGAGATTATAAGGGGCTTGATATCAAAGGTTTTTAAAGACAAATGGTCTGTGCTTGAACAGGACATTAGAATTGAGCTTAAAATCTGTAACCTAATTTTTTTCTTCCCTTGAATACAGTTGGTATATTTGACCAGCATAGGCTACTGCTTAACCATAGTGACTGTTGTTTTTAATTTTTTAGGACACTAAAAAATGTATTACATATAAAAAATTTCCCTCTTTTAGTAAATAGTTCTTTGAGTTGACAAACACATAAAGTCATGTATTTACCACCACACTGAAGATAATATGTTCATCTCCCTAAAGATTCCCCTGGGCTACTCTAGTCAAACCGTTCTTACTACCCAAGCCCCTTTCTGTTCTTTAGTTTTCCTTTACCACTTTGTCATAAATCAAATCATATGGTATTTAGTTTTTTGAGACTGGAGATTTATCCATGTTCTTGTGTGTATCATTCCTTTTTATTACTGAGCAAGTATTTTATTCTATGAATACCACAGTTTATCCATTCACTGGTTGAAGGACATGTGGATGTTTTCATTTTGGGACAATTATGTATGAAGCTGCCATAAATATTTGTGTAGAGAATTTTTGGGGAACCCACGTTTTCATTTCTCTTGGGTAAATACCTAGGAGTAGAGTTTCTCAGGCATATGTAATTGTATGTTTAACTTTATAAGAAAGTGTCAAAGTGTTTTCCAAAGTGGCCATACCATTTTGCATTCTTGCCAACAATATATGATAGTTCCAGTTACTCCACATCTTCACCAGAAGTTAGTGTTTTCTTTTTGTAAAAGCCATTTCAGTAGTTCTGTGGTGCTCACTCATGGTTTTAATTTGCATTTCCCTAATGACAAATAATGTTGAGCATCTTTTCATGTGTTCTTTTGCCATCCATATATCTTCTTTGGCGAAGTATCTATTTAGACCTTTGTCCCTTTTAATATTGGGTTGTTTGGGTTTTTGAGTTTTGAGTATTTGAGTGTTCTTTATTTATTTTGGATACAAGTACTTTACAAGTATGTTGTTTTGCAAACATTTATTTCTTCCAGGCTGTGGCTTGTTTTTTCTCTTAACATTTCAAATAATCCATAATCCCCACTTACTATTTTTCCCCGATACTTGTTTATAGACCACAGTACTTTATTTTGTCCCTGTTCTTATTGCTCTTATTGTTATACACTTATTATTTTGTCTAATAGATTTATTATTTATCAAGTAATTTGGAATTATTCAATTGTTATATTAATAAATTTAAAAGCAGTTTTATTATTTGTCAAATAATAAATAATACAGAATCATTTTATGTCTTATGTTGTTTTCTTCTTAACTTTTAGTAAGTATGTGTATATTTTGTATCTTCAACTAGATTATAAACTGCTTGATGAGTAACCATGGGTTAATTTTCTTAAAAATTATGTACAAAATGGAGATAAAGGGAAGAGTTAAATAACTAATAACTGTTTATTCAGATGTGAGATAAATAAGAACCTGTGTCCTTTTCATCAGAATTTAGGTCTTCCTTGGACCCAGTTTTCTCCTTCTAGGAATGGCCACCAAAAATGCAATTTAGCTTGTCTTCCTATCCACAGTGAATTTCCTCCCAACCCTCATCATGGTCTCTTTCATCGCACCTCACCCATTTCCTATATCCAACAGTTACAGCTTTTACCTGAAAAAGGATAGGTAGCCTTCATAGAGGACCCTAGTTCTAGAGGTTGGTAAAAGTATTGCTGATTTTGATTCAAAATAATCTGAAATAATTCATAGAATGAATAAAGTGATAACTGAAGGTCTTCAGAACTATTTCAGTTTGGCCAACTATGAGATTAATCGTATTATTCTAGTTCTCTATTCTGCTGGAAGAAAATAGAAAGCTTTCCTTTTGGTTAGGGGCCAGGGATGATTAAAATGATGAATTTTTCTCACCTCTGCTAAATGGCCAAATTGTGGGGTTTTCTTAAGATTTTAAGAAATGAGCAGTTAAGACCTTAGGAATTATTGTGTAAGTTCCTGTTGCCAGTGATTTATAGGTCTTTGCTTACTCCTAAGGAAGTAAGTAATTTTATGTTTATGGTTATGACTCTGAATCTCAGCCCAGCCTAAACTGTGCTTGTCAGTCTAATATAAAGGTAATGATGATGCATAGAACTCCCATACATAAGATAACTTGTGTATCATTGAATATGGAACATTAGTTTTTGTCCATTTCCTCCAGTTAATAAATATGGTGGTTTCTTACGCCAAACACTATACTAGGTACTAGAGAGACGAAAATAAAAACTCAACATCTGCCCTCAATGAGTTTATGATTTCTGAGAGGGGAGATAGACAATAAAGCCATTTACAAATGCATTTTGTGAACTTGCTTGTTGGTAGTAAGCATAAGGCACAGTGGGAAGCTAGAAGGGAGAGCACCAAAATGTGCATGTAGCAATCGGGGAGGGCCTCATAGAAGAGTCACACTTGGTGAAGAGTAGGAGTTTTCCCAGAGGATAAGGAGATTGGAGGAGCATCTCCAGATAGTCAGCGGCAGGTGCAAAGACCCAGAGGCAAAAGACTCCATAGCTTGTCTTTTTCCCTTGGAGAAGATGCTGAGCTATATGCCTCAGTCACTATGGCAGTCAGGCTGGTACTTCAATTAGACTGGCTAGAACATTGGGCTGGTGAGACCAAGATCAATCTTTTCATCTCCAACCATCCACCCCAGCGAGCTTCAATTTCTGATGACTACATTCCTGTAACAGACAGCTCCCATAATCCTCACCTGCCAGCTCACAGGTGTGGGTTTAGTGTGTATCACCACACCCTTGTGGGTAAAAGGGTGAGAGACTGTGGATGTTTCCGTGTATATCCATGACCACAACTGAAAAATGACTCTGAAATGGTCTTCTGATAATGACTTAATGGCGTAATTTCTGTGTATGTATATGAAGACTTGTTCTTATTTTAATGACTCCAATAGATTTTCAACTCTTACCATTATATAGCATTTTATCTTGTGTGTATTTTTTCTGCTCTGCTATAGAAAGGATATGACATAAATATTTAATCAGTCTCAGCAGAATTGGCCTTATTTCATGGCTCCAGATTATCTAACTTCACTGACCTAATATTTGTGGCATGGATGTTGAAGAATCAAAACTTAGAGCTCAGTTTTTTAGGAAGAATTTTATAATGGCTATAAATCGTTTTGCCAAGAGGCAGTTTGTACAAAATAATGACTTTAAAAATGAGCAAGCTTTTTGATGATCATAAAATGTGCTGAACATGCTATTTTATACCTGTTTATTTGTGAACTCAATTTTTCCATTACATTCTTAGTGTTTATACCTCAGATTATTCAGTGCAGACAGATGTGTGTGGAGTTTTAGCATATAGTCATCATTCATGTCCCCCAAAGACTAGATGTTTTAAAACAAGTATCTTAATTTCTCTGGATGACATTAAAAGGTAAATTTTAATATTTTCAGGCTGAATTGTGTGTCTTTGATGGCTATTTTTATAATGAGCATGTGCTTTAGGTCTTTTTTTCCTAATTTAGTCAACTGCATTCCCACTGGAACCAATTTGGCATCTGTGGGAGTCATCGTTTTAATGTGTGCTCTGTCCATCCACCATTTCCTTTGGTACAAGAGGAACATAATGACATTGAAATGCTTCTTTCAAAATATAAGGTGTAAACAAATTAATCAATAAATTATTTTCAAGTAAATTTTGTTTTTATGAAATCTCCATTAGTGTTCCCTTTACCCTAACTCTATATTCATGAAAAGAAAGTGCCAGAAAGAAATTTCAAATGAATGTCTGCATGTGTGGAGTTTTAGACCTCGCTTACTAGACCACAAGTAGAGTAGACAGCAACATGCTATTAACACATTGAAATACAACTTTAAGCCATATAGCAAACTGTGCATTGCTGGGAACCAAGCCAGCTTCACATTGCTGCATGGCCATATTGGGCATTTGCAGAGCAAATGTCTGTAATGGAGAGCCATGACAACATTCTTTTTAAATAGTTGCTTTGTCCAAAGTCAAAAGACATGTTTCATTCACATACCATGTAGGAAGGAATGCTGGTAATAAATTGATCTGTTTATCCACACCTGTAAGTATAGATGGTCCATCTGTAAAACAAGGGACAGTGGTGTACTTAATGAGTACCCTGTACATTTTCATCTGCTCAGTCTCGGAATTTTAGATACCTGGTGCATATGACTTACTGTTTACAAAACTTTTAAAAACTCTTTTCAGGTGCCTTATCCCCTTTGCTTTGGTGGTATATGATAATCTGTGCCTTTACTTTGTTTTCTATGTGGAAGAGAATGAGATTCTATAAACTGTGATCAAGTCTTCAAAGACAAGTTAAAGTTCTCAAAAATATTCTTGGAAATAAAATTTGTCCCTAAGAGATAATATGATTATTCCTGTGGCTATTGCCAAATTTATATCTGAACCCAATAATATTTACAATATTTTAAAATTAGAAAGCAAGTAATTTGACAGAGATATCATGAAATTGCTATCTAAGATATTTGGCTGTTATTTATGTTTCTACAAATTAGGTTTTAGATCTTTATTGATACACTTATATACCAGAATGAGTGTCTAATTTAGGATGAAAGTGCTTATTGAAAGATTTTGAAATCAGCAGAGAATATGATTAAATCTCAAGTACCAAGGATGGTATACATTTTAATTGATTAAAAAATTGTATTTTACTACAGATGTAGGAATTTCTTATTCTGAATTTCTTCAGCAATTAATAAAACAACTCACAGAAAAGATGCTAATATTGGTATATTGTAAAGGGGTTCATTATTATTATTATTATAGTCTCTATTATTTTATAAATCTGGCAGTGGGATATTAGGTCATTTCATCCCCTTTGAGCTAGTACTAGATTGTTCCCTTCAATATATTTTCCAGTGTTTGAGCCAGTCTGTTAATCCTTCATACTAGAGATTCCCAGGATGTTCACTGCTGGCAGTAGATTCAGCTCCAGGAAAAATGGCTTCTGCTGCCAAGGAATTAAATGATTCAAGGGTTGTGCTTCCACCACTGTTGTATAGTTTCCTGACATTCATTCCAGATTTTCCTTTGCTTATTTTCTTGGATATGTAAGTTTTATACTGTGTAAAATTGTGTGTGCACGCTATTTTATAAATTTTTAGTTTGTAAAAATTCCCCCTGGAAACTTAGTGCATATTTAATGCATGTGAATGAGCTAATCAATGAGATTAAAGATGTCTTAGGAAGTCTTGCATTCAGATTTTGTTTTAATCAATGGTATTTTTAATGTTACTAATGAAAAGAATTATTGGTCACCAGTGACCTCCACATTGCCAAATCCAGTGGACATTTTCCGTCTCATTTATCCTTTCAATTGTATTTGACACTGGTAACCACTCCTTCCTCACAGTAACCTCTTCTTGGTTTCCTCATCTTCTTTATGGTTTTTTTTGGCCACTCTTCAAAATTCTGTAAAAGTTTATCTTTATCTAGATTTGAAGTGATCTTGTGACACTTTAAATGTTGGCATTTCTCAAAGTCACCCTGTCTTAGTTTGGGTTGCTATAACAAAATAGCATATACAGAGTAGCTTATAAACAACAGACATTTACTTCCCACAGATCTGGAGTCTGGGAAGTCCAAGATCAAGGCGCCGACTGATTTGGTGTCTAGTGAGGACCTGCTTACTGACCCAAAGTGGGCAGTTTTTCTCTTGTCTTCCCATGGTGGAGAGTGGAAGCAAGCTCTCTTGGGACTCTTATAAGGACACTAATCCTATACATGAAGGCTCTACGCTCATGACCTCGCCTAATCCTAATGCCTTCCCAAAGACCCCACCTCCTAATACCATCACCTTGGGGGCTAGGATTTCAACATACACATTTGTGGGGGACACAAACATTCAGACTGTAGCAACCCCCTTCTCTTTTCTCCCTCTACTCTTTTCCTAGGTGATTGTAGTCACTCCCATCCTTATACAGATGACTCACAAACATACATTTAGCTAGCCCTATCCTCTAGCTTCAGACCTGCATGTCCAATCAGATGACTAATGTCACCTTTTGGATTTATCAGAGACATCTCAAACTCAGCATGTTGAAAATGGAAATCTTGCCCTTTCCCAGCCTCTTTTGATCCTCTTTCTCTGTTCCCACCTCATTGAATGACACCACAATTTTTTGCATGCCAGAAACCTGAGAGTCAATTTTGACACTCCCTGTCACCTGCCATATCCAATTCATTACCAAGTGTTGTCAGTAACTACCCCTCAAATCCATTCATTCTCCTTTATCATCGCCTTAGTGCCTACTCTACTGCAGTAACTCTTTAACACATCTGATGTCAACTCTTGCTTCATCAGTCTCCAACCAGATGGATCATTTCAAAATGCAGATCTCATCCTGTGACTCCTCTGCTTTATACACTTCAGATGCTTCCCATTGTTCCTAGAATGAAGGCATAATTCCTTGGTGATTTTACCTACCTCTGTTCTTCCGCAAGGTCAGCTCCTTACACATTGTCCTTTACTTTTGCGTAGGAGACATGTTTCCTTCCAGTCTCGGTCCTATGTCTGCCTTGTTCCTTCACTTGTAATTATTTTCCTGCTTATCTTTAGTCTTCCTGCAAATCTTGGCTGAATCATTACTTTTATGAGGAAACTTTCCCTTACCTATCTATTCAGGCAAAATCTCATCTATTTCAAGTTTCATCTGTAGTACTTTGTTACTCATTTACATCAATTTGATTATTTAGTTTGTCCACTCAAGAATATTAACAACACTTCCCTTAATATTATCTGATTCCAAACCCATATTTACATTATGCCTGATTATCTTTGAAAAAAAAAATGTTTATTTTGATTAGTTCAAATCAGGATTCATACAGGATCCGACACCACATTTGATTAGTCATGTGTCTTAGTTTTTTTCAGTCAAAAAGAGGCAGGTTTTTGTAAATGAAGTTTTGTTAGAACACAGCCATGCCCATTTGTGTGCATCCTATGACTGCTTTCTCACATCAGTTGGAGAGTTAAGTAATTTTAAGTGAGACAATACGGACTGCAGCTATTTGCTACCTGACCTAAGTTTAAGAAAAAAATTGTGCAGTATCCCTTGCTTGCTTTTCTTTTTTAACTCTTCAACTCACATCTTTGACTAGTTGGTCAACAGGTAAGCTGTCTTACAGAATATCTCACATTCCAGATTTGTTTGTTTGCAACTTTCTGTGTCCTTCAGTTTGTTCCCTCTCATCAATTTCTCTTGTAAACTGAAAATTAACTCTAGAGGATAGATCATTTAGATGGAACTTATTGGCAAAAATACTTAGTGTTCCTGTTTATTTCATATTCTATCATATGAGGAGATACATAAAGTCTAGTTATTCTGGAGATACTAAGATTGATCGGTAGGTTCAGATGGTGATAGCTAATCCTTTCATTCTAAATTTCACCATCATTCTTTCATGTGATTTTCATTTGACTAAACTGTTTTATTATATGTTGCCAAATGGCAAATTTCTAATTATAATATTATGTGCATATTTGTGACATAGAGTTTTTCTGTAAAGAAGAATTTTCCTTCATCCACTGTGTAATCATAGTTGGAAAGAGGAGAGTAATGCTTAATTTTTTCCTTTTAATATTTAATTTTCAAAACTGAGTTTGATACCTTTGGTACCTCTAGTAGTAATTGATAAATTTTCATTTTTTGGTTTTTATTTATTATGAACTTGTGTTCATATTGTCCATATAGATTGTTATGTTTTTGATCACTCACAGAGCAGTTATTCTTTTTGGTTTCTGATTGTTTCATTTTTGGCCTTGGGAGATCCCTTATGTTGCCTCTTATGTCCTTTTGACAGGACTCCATTCATCTTTGACAGTTTCCTTGCTTCCTTCCTAGATTTTAGGCAAACAAGATGTCTCAGACTCATTTGTATTAAATACATTTCTTGTCTCAGACCTAGAAACCACAATGTGGTTGGTAGGTGATAGGGTGCTCATTGTTGAGGAGTTTGTAATTTTTTTAGGTCTCTTCAATGGACAAAGCTGAAAAGATATAAATTCTTGTAGAGAAAAAAGATTATTTATACTTTTAGTTCTGATTCAAATTTCAGATTATTTAACAGAAATTCTGATTTGCTTTTTTTAATAGCATTGATATAATGTTTTTCTCTTTATTCTGCTCCGTGTTTGTGTATACAGTTGTTTCACAATAATATTAATATTATGACTAATTTTAAGTCAGTGAATGAAGTTTAGGATTTTTTGTGTGTGTTTCTATTAGTCCTTAGAATATAACCCACTGAGTATATATGGTCAATTCTACATTTGAAAGTTATTCAGAGTAATTCTTTGTGTAGTTTCATTACCACTTGAGATACAATTAAATTTGTTTTAGTTTTCAGTTTGAGGAAATTTGTTTTTCTTTTTAGTTTAACTTTAGTTTTGAGTATGTATAATTTTAAGCTGCATTAATAGAGTATAATCTTTTCAACACTGCCCAAAACATGACACATCTAGAATAATATGTTTATTCTTTTTGCCATATTTTAGGAATGACCAGCCTGGTATCAAGGGTGGGATGATACGAGTGGTTTACCCTGGATCTAGATGGCAGTAAGGGGATATATTGTGTATGTCTGTAAAGAATTTCAAAACTATAATAAAACTAACAAAATTTGGTCTGGGTTTTTATTCTCACCATGCACCAGCAATTCGCAGTACTACCAGTGAGAAAGTACTTCTCCCTGCACTGACTGTGCTGCTAAGAAGCTTATTAGGCAGTGTGAGTATCCAAAGGAGAGTAACAAGACTGATGAGGAATCCAAAAACCATAGCCTATGAGAGGTGAACAGATTTTAACATCAATCAGAGAAGAAAAGATGAAGAAATTCACAATTTCCTCATCTATTTAAAGACTGTAGTGTAAGGAAGTAAGTTAGATTTTGTGTACTGAATTCCAAGTTTCATTACTGGGTAGAAGTTACAGAACAACTGGATTTAGCTTATTATAGGAAGAAGTTTTCTAATTGTTAGAATTTACATATCTGTAGAATGAGGCTATTTGTCAAATTAGAGAGTTCCTTTTCCCTTAAAGATGTATAGTAAGAGCAGTGTGAACATCTCATGAGGGTTGTTAGATGTTCTTCTGTGGATAGATCTTGCACAAGATGACCTCCTGGGCTCTCCCAGCCCTGTGATTCTGAGATCACAGTGCCCATTTTCAGGAACCCTCACTGTCTAGACCCATCCACTAAAATGAATCATCATCTTATTCATATCTAAGCCCCATTACAAGTTTATTAATATCATCCCTTTCAGTGGAAATGAGAAATATTTTATTCAGTTATGCTAATGTAATTAGCTCATAATGTTGTCAAATGCTTGAGAAGTTGAGACTGTAGTTCTGCTAAGTGTTTGATTCTCATATCAAATGTCATACCATCAGTGAAATCGTTCATAACCACCAAAATTAACAATTAGCCCCTTCAGCCCCTCTTCCACCTTTATCATATTTTATTTTGTTAACAAATTATCTTGTTTTTTACTCACTGATTCTGAATCTCTCTCTATTTAAATGTGTATTCTGTGACAGCAGTCCTCAACCTTTGTTGCACTGGGGACCAGTTTTGTGGAAGTCAGTTTTTCCACAGACAGGAACAGAATGGGGGATGGTTTTGGGGTGAAACTGTTCCACTTCAGATCAGATCATCAGGCATTAGATTCTCATGAGGAGCATACAACCTCGATTCCTCGCATGCGCAGTTCATAATAGGGTTTGCCTTCCTATGAGAATCTAATGCCACCACTGATCTGACAGGAGGTGGAGCTCAGGTGGTAATGCGAGCAATGGGGAGTGGCTCTGAATACAGATGAAGCTTCGCTCATTCAGCTGCCACTCACCTCTTGCTATGTAGCCCAGTTCCTAACAGGCTTCAAAATGGGGGATGGGGCCCCTGGTTCTATGTGAGCGGAATCCATGTATCTTTTTGTACCACTGAATCCCAAGCATTTACTGTTGGTACATTTTTCTGTAAGGGAATCCATGTCTTTTGTTGGCTTTTAAAATGGCCACCTAAAAAAATTTTAGAGTAATTTTGTCAAAATCAGATACAAACAGTTGAGATTTTGAATCTGTGAAGGATAATGGCATTCTTTGTATTTTGTCTTCCCATCCAAAAACATGCTAGTTAGTATTTCTTCATTTATTCAAGATTTCTTTTATGCCAAATAGTTAACTTTAGTAATTTTCTTTATATAGGCCATAAACATTTATTATTAATTTAATTTCTTGGTATTTTTAAGTCTACTAATGGATCTACTAATGAGCTTTCTCAAAGGAAGGAAGGGAGGGAAGAAGAAGGGAAATTGGAAAAGGATATACAGAATATTTTTATTAGTCTAGGTAAAGGTTAACCTGCCTCTGGTAATCTCATTTTTTTAAGTTCTTTAAGCATATAGATAATTAGGAAAATAAATTGGCCGGGTGCGGTGGCTCGTGCCTGTAATCCCAGCACTTTGGGAGACTGAGGTGGGTGGATTGCCTGAGGTCAGGATTTCAAGCCCAGCTTGACCAATATAGTGAAACCCCATCTCTACTAGAAATACAAAAGTTAGCTGGACATGGTGGCATGCTCCTGTAGTCCCAGCTATTCAGGAGGCTGAGACAGGAGAATTTCTTGAACCCGGGAGAATAGCTTGAACCCGGGAGGCAGAGGTTGCAGTGAGCCGAGATTGCACCACTGCACTCCAGCCTAGGTGACAGAGCGAGACTCCATCTCCAAACAAACAAAGTCAGAAAAAGTTGCTATGAAAATGTGTTATAATTTTATTTGATAAGTACTGCAAAATACATTATTAGAAAACTTAACCTTGGAATCTTTTTTAAGTGTTACTCTTTTGTGGTTTTTGTCATCTTTTACAGACTTGAATGTTGTTCTAGGACAGAATATTATCATACTTTATTTTAGTGAAGCATAACTATATCAAATAACATTTCAGAACTATACATTGCACAATCTTGGACATTTTCTTGTAAGAAGGCATTAAGGAAATTTTATTTTTGTGAAAGTATAATTCTTAAGTAACAGTGACTGTTTTTTATGGGTTAGCTCCAGACCACATTTGCCTACTTCCCATGATCTTGTTTTTCTGATGTCCCAAGCTTTAAGTGTAGAGGTCAGAATGACATTTTAGGGCTCTAGGTTTGAATCTCATAATCTTAAAATGGATATTATTCAGTTTATCAAAAAGACCAGGTCTATTTTTTTTTTCCAGATTAAAAATAAATTAGGCCGGGCATAGTGGCTTATGTCTATAATCCCAACACTTTGGAAGGCCAGGGTGGGTGGATCACTTGAGCCCAGGAATTTAAGAACAGACTGGGCAATAGAGTGAGACCCTGCCTCTACTACAAATTTTAAAAATTAGCTGAGTATGCTGGCACGCACCTGTGGTTCCAGCTACTTGGGAGGCTGAGGTAAGAGGATCACTTGCCCAGGTAGTTTAGGCTGCAGTGAGCTATGATCATGCCACTGCACTCCAGCCTGGGCGACATAATGAGATTCTGTCTCAAAAGAAAATTTAAAAAAACAGTTTTACCAAAAATAGTGCAAATAATTTTCATTTACCTTTAATTCACATTCCCAAATGTTAAAATTTTACCACATTTGCTTTACTATTGTTTGTCTCTTTTTTTTGAAATGGTTGAGAATAAGTTTATAGACATGATACCCCATTACTAACTACTGCATGGTGTATTTCTTAAAAATAAGGATATTTATTAAAATCAGGAAATTAACATTAATAAAAACTATTTTAAGTAAAAAATGCCTTTTTTCCCCTCCAAGTCAGGGATCTGATACCAAAATCATGTTACATATAGTTGTCTTCTTTCATCTTTTTTAATCTGGAATGGTCCCTCAGTCTTTCTTTGTCTTTTATGGCCTTCAAAATTTGGAGAATACAGAACAGTTTTTTGTTTATTTGTAGAATGTCCCTCAATTTTGGTTTGTTTGATTTTTGGGGGATTAGATTTTGGCTATGCTGTGATCATATCAGGAGACACATGACATCTGCTTGCTTCGTGACTGATGATAATGTTAACTGTGATCCCTTGTTTAAAGTGCTGGTGGTATGCATTTTTCAAGAATATAGTTCTTGTATTTTCTTAAGTTTTTGCTCTCTTTTGGTGGATGGAGTCCTAGAATCCTTTCCAAGACTCAATAGAAACATCTCTTTAAATATAAGCCTACTTTAAAAGATTTTTAACTACTCTGTTTTGGAGATTAACAGCTTCTTAAGACTTTCTCTATTTTAGAGGGATTTTGTTGTGTCTAATAATCTGTCTCCCACTCTAGGTTGTAAGCTCCTTAAGGGTAGGAATTGTGTGTACATCATTCCCCACCCTGTCTTCAATGCCCAGCACTGTTCCCACATGCAGTAGATAGTAGTTACTACTTGACTGATCGGTTGTTTGATAGGCTAGTGGGTTGAATGGATGAATGGATTGTTCATTTGTGGAAATTTGCCCATGTCAAATCTTCTAACTTACTAGTTTTGAGTTCAACATACTTTAAAAATTACCTATCACCCTCTTGGTATTAATACTTTGATATAGTTTTGATGTAGTTCTTTAGACATGATTCTCAAGGACTAATAATAGCCAAGGCATAACACATGATATGTTCACTATTTTGTTGATTTGCCTTGTCAGATTGATTTTACATTCTCTTCTCTCTAGCTTGCTATTTTTAAATGGCCTGAAATGTGGCATCAGTGAAATTACTCTGACAATAATAGTGATAATTCTTATTGGTCCTCTTATTACTTTATTTTTTATAATATCACTTTAAAATCTTGGAGCAGTTTAAAATTTTTTACTTCTATGTTGTTCACTTATGGGTTTGAGGCTTAGAGAGGTCATACACCCACTGTTATAAAGCTGCCAATGGGTGAGCGGGATTTAGATTTCTAAGTCTTGTCTTTCTTTAAAAAATTTTATTTTTGCAAGCACTTTTCCAAAGGATTTCTAAGTTTTCTGACTTGCAATTCAGTGTTCTCTCTACCATAATCTCTTCCATATTGTAGTAGTATTATTGCCTGCTTGCCAGGAACGTATTCATAATACCGTGAAGAAAAAGTATTTTGTATCACTTTGTTCTACCAAGGCATATTTTATGTGGTTCACTAATGACAGCCTCATATTTTGAGACTTTTCTCCCAGTGAGTATGCCTTTTTCTCCACCAAATAGACTTTTTAAAGAGCAGTTTTAGGTTCACAGCAAAAGTGATCAGAAAGAATAGAGTTCCCATATTATTCCCTGGCCTCCAACCTCCCCCGCTATCAACATCCTGTGCCAGAGTGACATATTTGTTATAGTTGATGAACCTGCATTGACACATAATCATCCAAACTACATAGTTTACATTAGGGTTCACTCTTGCTGTTGTATATTCTTTGGTTTTTGATAAATGTATGTATCCACCATCATAGTATTAGTAGAGTAGCTTCACTGCCCTAAAAATCCTCTGTGCTTTGTGTATTCATCTATCCCTCCCCTCTAACTCCTGGCAACCCCTAATCTTTTTGCTGTCTCCATAGTTTTTCCTTTTCCAGAATGTCATATAAATGGAATCACACAATATGTAGCCTTTTGCAGATTGGTGGCTTTCACTTAGTAATTTAGGTTCCTCCATGTCTTTTCATGACTTGATAGCTCATTTTTTTAGCCCTAAATAATAATCCATCGTCTAGATGTACCACCGTTTATTTATTTATTCATCTACTAAAGGACACCTTGGTTGTTTTCAAGTGTGGGCAATTATGAATAAAGCTGCCATAAACACCTGTGTGCAGATTTTTGTGTGGATATAAGTTTTCAACTCTTTTGGATAAATTCTAAAGAGCACAGTTTCTGGATTGTATGGTAAGAGTATATTTAGTTTTATAAGAAGGTGCCGAACTGCCTTCCAAAGTAGCTATACCATTTTGCATCTCCACCAGCAGTGAATGAGAGTTCCTGCTGTTCCACATCCTCGCCTGCATTTGGTGTAATCCATGCTCTGGATTTGGGCCATTCAAATAGTCTGTGGTGGTGTCTCATTGTTTGAATTTGCATTTTCCTCGTGATGTATGATGTTAAACATCTCTTCATATGCTTATTTGCCATCTGTATATCTTCTTTGATGAAGTGTCTGTTTAGATCTTTTGCCCATTTTTTATTCTGATTGTTCATTTTCTTTTTTATCTTTTCATTCTGACAGTTTTTTTTCTCGGGCACCATCTAGTGAAGATACACAGAAAGCTTTGAGGACATAAAGAATGATTTATTTTTTCAAAGGAAAACTCCTCTCTTTCTGTTTCTCTCCTTTTACCTTTGTCTTTCAGTTATACCTGCCGCCACTTGCGGAGATATGTTTATGTGTTGGACAAACTGTATTTCCCCCACTCTCACTGTTCTACGCTTCAGCATTGCTTCTCGACCCTCAGTGACAATGGAGAGGAACTCTTGTCTTTAACTTGCTCTCACATTCTCAGATCCTATGCTTCCAGGTTATTAACCTCTGCTGTCCATTTACTGCATGCTGCATGTTGTATATGACTGATAATTGCATGTTTTAATAAGACATGTGTCAATTAAATTATTAAAGAGAACATTTATATTTGAGATGGTACTAAATAATTTTTTTAAGTAATAGCTGGATTTTGTTTCCTTACACATGTCTTCTTAAGTAATTTATATTATGTTTCATGGAAGAGAGGAAAGCGTTCAACCACGGAATTGTCCGTATAAACTTGCCAGAACTATTTTTTTTTTTTTTTGAGACGGAGCCTGGCTCTGTCGCCCAGGCTGGAGTGCAGTGGTGCAATCTCAGCTCACTGCAAGCTCCGCCTCCTGGGTTCACACAATTCTCCTTCCTCAGCCTCCCAAGTACCTGGGACTACGGGCATCCACCACTACTCCCGGCTAATTTTTTGTATTTTTAGTAGAGACGGGGTTTCACCGTGTTAGCCAGGATGGTCTCAATCTCCTGATCTTGTGATCTGCCCTTCTCGGCCTCCCAAAGTGCTGGGATTACAGGCGTGAGCCACCGTGTCTGGCCTAAACTTGCCAGAACTATTCTATACCTCATTGCATTTGGGAATCTTTTGATTTAATTTATAGCAGTTGGAGTGCTCTGATTTTTATAAGAAATAGACTCTACAGTTACTATGACCTTTGAGTTCTCCTTCATGCAAGCACACCTGAGAGCTAGCTGTAGGATTTCACCTATGTTCTGATAGAAGTGCATTCAGTTGAGCAGATTGATTTTACAGGAAGGCAGAAATTATACTATTGGGGTTTCGTATTTTTTACTCATTTTATTTACATACAGAGTGGCTATAAAATCATATAAAATCAGCAGGTTGCAGTGTGTCATGGATGAATGTAAATTAAACATAATGATGGTGGGTGGAGGAAGAAAGAGACAAGCTGTCAATCTCGAATATCAGAGAAAATCAACACCTGCTGTTTTGTGTGTATCATGCACCAAAATAGAGGGCAGTATGACATTACCGCTTTGTGCTTTGCAGTTAACATTTTTAACACACTTTTTTTTTTTTCTAAATAAGAGATGACTTATACCAGCTCTATACTGTTAGCTAGATATGATGATTTAAGGCAATATCTTCACTGCCAGATGATTTAGATGAAGAAGGAGAAAATTCCATGACAACCTTAACCAGAAATTAGCAAACATTTAGAATTTAAAATAGACCTTTTCAGATGATGAAACATATAAAACTTCAGACTATACATAATATCTAAGTGAAAACACTTGATTGCTAGGAAAGGAAAGCAGTCTGGTGTGTAAATTAACAGAGACTTTTCTTAGTAGCAGAAAGATTTTACAGACTCATGATGATGTTGATCAGCCTCTTATCAAGTCAGTGTGGATACTTTTGAGAAATAAAAAGCTCAGGGATAGAAAGGCAGGTGAAAATAATAGAATTAACTCTTAAGTATGTAATGTTAGAAGAATTTATCAAATTTAGCAAACTAAACCCAGTGACTTTCCACTGGCTTATGTAAAGTGAGGGAATATCAGGTAAGTTGCATGATATTCTTAGGAATTGGAGACAGAATGTGTCTGGTTTCGAGGAATGAGGAGAACTGCTGCTGATCATTGAACTTCTGAAATGTGCAGCATAATTGACCTCTCTTCTCTTTTCTTTTCTTTCTTTCCTTCCTTCTTTCCTTCCTTCCTTCCTTCTTTCCTTCCTTCCTTCCTTCCTACCTACCTTCCTTCCTACCTTCCTTCTTCCTTCCTTCTTTCTTTCTTTCGTCTTGCTCTGTCACCCGCCCAGGCTAGGCTTCAGTGACTCAATCTCAGCTCACTGCAACCTCTGCCTCCCTGGTTCAAGCAATTCTCCCACCTCAGCCTCCTGAGTAGCTGGGATTACAGGTGTGCACCGCCATGCCTGGCTAATTTTTATATTTTTAGTAGAGTTGGGGTTTCACCATGTTGGCCAGGCTAGTCTCGAACTCCTGACCTCAAGTGATCTGCCCTCCTCAGCCTCCAAAGTGTTGGGATTACAGGCATGAGCCACTACACCCGATCGACCTTACTCTTATTTACTAGTGTATCATCAGGACTCTCCACAAAACCAATAGGAGATTTTATATGTAAGTGGAGAGAGAGAGACAGAGACAGAGCTATTTTGGGAATTGGCTTTGGCGATTGTAGGGGCTTGCAAGTCTGAAATCTGTAGGGCAGGTTGGCAGCCTGGAAATTCAGGTAAGCCTTGATGTTGCAGTCTCAAATCCTAAATGCACAGGGCAGGCCATCAGACAAGTGACTCAGTCAGGATTTTTATGCTGTGGTCGTCAGACAGAATTCCTTCTTCCTCGGGAAACCTGTCCCTTTAATAGCTTCAACTGATTGGGTGAGTCCCATTCACGTTACAAAAGGTACTCTGCTTTCCTTAAAGTCAGTGGATCATAAATGCTAATCACATCTGCAAATACCTTCACAGCAACATCTAAACTAGTGTTTGACCAAACAACTGGGCACAATAGTTTAGCCCGGTTTACACATAAAATTCATTATCACACTATGCTTCTCCTCTGTGTTCTTTGTTACCACATATCTATTCCATGTGTTTTTCTTTGTGTGTATCCTATCCTGTCATAGGTATCCTTTGGTTTTGTGGAAACTATAAGCCTTCTGGGGGTAAACACTATATCTTGTTCATTGTTATACATCATATAGCATGTCATTCCTGGCACATCGTTAACCCTCATTAATACAGCTGGCAGCAGATTTTAGCATTCATCGTGTGTGACAGAAGCCCCTGTCTTTTTTCTCCTGGAGTCACACTCCTCACGTAGCAGGAGCAGACAGGAGACAGAAATACACAATCAGCTGGGAAAATAAAAGGAAATGAAAGAAAAAGGAGAAGGAAGACAAAGTAGGGAAGAACAAAAGTTAAAAAATGAGAGGAGAAAGATGGAGACACAAGTGGCGAAAGCAGCGTCCATATTCCTGAGCCCCCTTCCCCTGATTCCCAGCAGAGTTCAGCCAAGACTCAGTTTCTGAGCCAGTGTAGAATTTATTCTGCATTTTCTATTTTCCTCTTTCAACACCTTTCCTGGAATCCCCTCATTCCTTACCCACTTGGATTTCTCAGTACTCTCAGCTAGAGTTTAAGGTATGAAGCCTCCAAAGGGCATTTTTTCAATACCAAGCCCTCCTGAGGCCCTGCCCATTTTTTTTCTGAACAACAGAGAAGAAATACATGTTAATATAGTGTAGTGACTAGGGGCATGGGCTCTGGAGTTAAGGCTTCCTCCCCATACCCGCAACCAGCTTTCACTCCTTTTCTTACCACTTGCAGTCTGGGATGGGACAGAGGACACTGTTCTATTCAGGACGGACCTGAATAGATTTGCATAAAAGGAATTATCTGGCCACCTTCTCTTGCTGTGTTCCTTTGCAGGTGACAAACATTTTGCATACACAGTGACACATGGCCAAGTGGAGTGTAGTCCCTGCAGGTGAGAGATTTTCTTCAACAGAACTCCATTAATATAGAGAGACAAACTAAGCCAAATGTCTAAATGGAGCAATCACAGACTCACTTAAAATCAAATAACTTTTGGTTATGCAGAATTTAAAAATGTAAGTCAGTTTCTAGAGAGAAATATAAACTTATTATAAACTTATTTTTATTTCTTAAAAAAGAACTTTACCAGCCGGGCACGGTGGCTAATGCCTATAATCCCAGCACTTTGGGAGGCCGAGATGGGTGGATCACGAGGTCAGGAGATCGAGACCATCCTGGCTGACAAGGTGAAACCCCGTCTCTACTAAAAATACAAAAAAATTAGCCGGGCATGGTGACACACGCCTGTAGTCCCAGCTACTCAGGAGTCTGAGGCAGGAGAATCACTTGAGCCCGGGAGACAGAGGTTGCAGTGAGCCAAGATCGCGCCACCGCACTCAAGCCTGGGTGATGGAGCAAGACTCCGCAAAAACAAACAAACAAAAACTACCTTAGTCTCACATGACCTACTGCTATAGATAGAAGTCTCATTCCACTGCAAACTTCTTCCAAATGTAAGAATTGGTTTTACAGCATCCCTGAAAGAGAGCACTTCTGTGTGCTGCTTACCTCGGAAGGCAGTAAAGCTCTTGCTGTTTCATTTTTAGAAAGATTAGAATATGTTAAGCCTGCCTGCAAATAATTTTTATATATTGGCTATAGCTCTGTGCTTTAGAGAAACACACAAATGTATAAACTCTGCTGTCTATGAGGTACCCTTGGGTTTTTGAAAACATCTGTCATTGACTCCCCTTAATTTTTGTTCTCCTCAGCTTAAATACCTTGGCCATTTAATCTGTTCCTGACAACAGATGATTTTTAGATTATGCAGTCTTTTTATTATCTTCTTGGATGATTGATAGTTCCCATCATAAAATTTGATATCCAGAATTGGATATTTCAGTATATTTTATAATTTAAAAATATGAATTATAAAATTATAGTTATAAATTAGATGTATTTTTTCTCATCCACTATGGCAATCTGTAATAAATTATACTCTTAATTTGTCCTAAGACTGGAGTGATCTTTAAAAACAGGCACACCTTGACTCATATAGAATTACCAGATCTTTTTCACACAAAAACACATTTCTCTAGATTTGTACATTTAATTATTTGAATGTAATTGCAGGGCTTTACATTTGTTCTTGTTTAAATGTAATGGATTGAGGCCAGGAGTGGTGACTCACACCTGTAATCCCAGCAGTTTGGGAGGCTGAGGCGGGTGGATCACCTGAGGTCAGGGTTTCAAGACCAGCCTGGCCAACATGGTGAAACCCTGTCTCTACTAAAAATACAAAAAATTAGCCGGGCGTCGTGGTACATACCTGTAGTCCTAGCTACTTGGGAAGCTGAGGCAGGAGAATCGCTTGAACCCAGGAGGTGGAGGTTGCAGTGAGCCAAGATCACGCCACTGCACTCCAGTCTGGACGACAGAGTGAGACTCCGTCTCAACAAATAAAACAAATAAATATATGTAATGTATTGAGATTTTTCTTGTTTCTGAGTCACACTTTATGAAGCCATAAGCCTTTCAGACCTGTTAGCTCCTCCATTTTACCCCCAGAAGCATGGAAATCAGCTCTCAAATTACCAACCTCGGATTTGACTTCTCTAGAAATCAAATTTAGAATTTTGAGTAAGCACTTGAGAATTTCATTTCATTGCTAGGCTTTTTTGGTTTGTGTGTGGACTTCAGTTGCCAATTGAGGTTTACTTAGTGCTTTTGAGAATGATTGTGATATGGTCAAAGCATGCTACTTCTGATGACTGTCATGCATTTAAGTGAATCTGAGAGGAAAGAATCTGAATTTAGGTAATAGACCAACACTGCTTAGAGTTCCACATCCAATTTTAAGTTCTACTTTCTTAGGTTTCAGGGTGGAGTGGTGAATACGTTTTGTGAGAAATCTGTGAAGTAAGAAAGTACCTATCTGTCTTTATTTTTACTTCACATACTTTGCTGATGTCAAAAATATAGCTGCTACTATTGTTTTAATTGGGGCTGAAGCAAGGAAAAATGAAGAGCTAAGTTTAGTGTTGAGTTAATTCTGTTGCAGTGGCACAATTTATTTTGAGTTACTATTAACTAGGCTCTTCAGATTGTTGCTGCTTGATGAGAGAAAGCTGAGAAACAGCATCAGAAATGTTTTAAAATTATTTTCTAACACATTGAGTTAAAAACATTGTTCTCTTCTTATAAAGTAAAGCATGTTAACACTGAAGTCCTTGACTAGTTAATACTTTGCCAAGATCAATGGTTCCTGACCTTTTGGGGCTCATAACTCTTCTACAATCTATTAAAAATTATGGACTCTCTTCAAAAAACAGAAATAGGAGTTTTTGCCTCTAAATTTTACATGGACCTGATTTAGGTAGAATTTTAGATATAGCTGCTGTGTAAAAGAGAGACTCCCCTGCCCAAATAATAGTGGCTTAAAGAAGCAAATGGAAGTTTACTTCTCAAGTAAAAGTATGAGCTGATGTGGCAGCTCTGCCCCATACAATTTTCAAGACCCAGAGTTCTTTTCTCTTGTGTTCCACCACCCGTCATGTGTTGCTCTGACCAAAAGGTCTCAAATGCCTCACCACAAGCTCTGCATTTCAGACAGCAGAAGTTGGATGTAAATTTCCATTTTAAGGGCATCACACATCCCTTTGGCCAAAAGATTGCCATAGGACTACCCAGTGTGTGTGGTAAGCTGGAAATAAAGTTTTTAGCTAAGTGGCCATGTGGCCTGCTAAGTATTCTGCTGTTGGGTAAGAAGGGAAGATGGTTATAGGGACAACTAACCATCTTTGCCATACAATCGAGAGTTCCTGTCCTGAGTAATTAACAAATGCTTACTCAGTGATAACCGTGTGATTAATCCTGTGCCAAACAGCAAGAGGGGTTCACAGTGAAGACAGAAAGATAATACCATTGGGAAAAAATCATTACCCTGTACTGTTAAATATAAAATTAGTAACATATAAAAAGTGATCTCTTCTGACAAGAGAATCTGAAGTGGTCTGAAACAGAATTATTTGAGCAGGAACTAAGAATAGATAATGTTCTATTACCAGAGTAGGCATGGAAAACTCAAGTGCGGAAGTTCACATATGGGAGAGCACATGACATATGCTGGGGCAGTAATAGGATGTTTGGCAAAAGCAGATTTATCTGTGATGTTAATCAATATTGCAATGAGTTACATTTGCTAGGGCCAGACTCCCGAGGGCCTTGAATGCTAGGCCAGGTCATTTCACATGTTTTATTTTGGTTTTGACTTCTTTTGTTTGTGTATGATTTTGGTAGCCCATTGAGTTTTACTTAGTGCTTTTGAGCGTGACTGTGATGTGGTCAAAGCATGCTGCTTCTGGTGACTGTTGTGCATTTAAATGAACCTGAGGGGAAAGAATCTGAATTTAGGTAATAGACCAACACATAGACTACCCGATTGTGGCAGTAGAGATGAAAAAAGAAGGACTTAATGGAGGTGAACTTTGAAAAAAAATGAAGTAAAGAATGATATTGAGAGAATATTTTTCAATATTGAAATGGTATAGTATGAAATATTAGTAGGAACTGTGTTATTACTTCTATGCATGTAGTTAGTTCCTATCAACATGGCAAATATTTAGTATGTATCATTTGTGTGGTTTATATTTTATACTGTAAGAGGAGTGTGCTAGGAGAATTCTTGTTACCAATACTCAATATTAAAAGCTTTGTGTAATCAGTTGGTAAAAGAATGATTTTTTAAGAGTGAAGATTTTTTTAACTGTCCAACCATTTTAAAATTGGTTATACTAAAGATATGGCATAATACGTGATTCTGGATTATTTTCCAGTCATACAATGCAATCTAAAGCATGGCGATTCAAGAGATCTGTTTCACAACATGGTGATTATTGTTAATAACAAGATATTGTATACACGAAAATTGCTAAGAGAGTAGATCTTTAAGTGTTCTTACCACAAAAAAGTATGTGATGCAATGAATATATTAATTCACTTGATTTAATAATTTCCACAATGTATACATATATAAAAACATGTTGTACATCATAAATATATATAATTTTTGTCAATGAAAAAAATTTTTAGTAATGAAGATAGTGAATTCTATAAAGAAATATGTTAGAAGTATTTACCAAAAGTCACTAAAATGTTAATATATTGGAATTTATCTTAAGGGAAGAACTTAACCTACAGAAAGAGTTATATTTAGGAACAAAATAAAAGAATGGGCCACTAAACTGTATCCTATCAACTCAATGGACTAGCATATAACCATTAAAATATTATAAAGAAAAATAAGTAGAAATATGGAAAACATTTGACATGTTTATGAAAAAAGAATATAAACATATACTGCTATTTTGTATTTTTAGTAGTTATATTTGACATATTGTTTAATGAAAAAAGAATATAAAATTATATATGGCTATTAAAACAACTACATAAAAATTATGTGTGTGTCCAAAAACCAGATAATGTATAAAAATAGCTGTGGAACAATAGTAAAATATACGTGACATTTCTTTTTTAAATAATTTAAAATTTATCTTTTACAAATTAAAAAAATTATGCAAATCTAAGTAAATTTTTTCTCTCCCTTTTCTCTACCCTCCTCCCAACCACCGCCAAGTTACTTGTGTGTCTTTGGATTTTCTTTTATTTTTTCCCTCTACTAACATAATGTAATGCCACTTTATTAATAGGCAAAGAACTGCAGTGGTTTACAGGATTAGATAGGAGTTCCCCAGTATGATCACAGAGAATTTCTCCCATGGTTTATTTTAGAACTTTTATAGATTTGCTCTTTTTTTTTGCTTTTTTTTTGCTTTTCTTTTTAACTGAACGGATTTATAATTCTAAATAAGTGTGACATGAAATCATTTCTATATCTAAACTGTAGCACTTTCAAATTTAGGAATATTTTTACCCATTTGTCATGTCTTTTATACTGTGCTTTAAAAAAAAAAAAATCACATCTGGTGCCATTTTATTGCTTTCAAAGGATTGCATCTTCAGTCTAAATCTAAGACAAAACTCTAATGAGTTTCCTCAAAAGAAGTTTTAAAAATTGCTGGAATGGTCTTGTCTACTTGCAATATGCTACTCACTAAATCTGTAATGAATAAATACTTGAAGCTATAGTCATAATTTTTCATGCATATGATACTGTCTTAATAATTCTGTTGTGGCTGTGTGCTTTATTGATTTCTGTGCCACTTCTGTGGCATGAAATGAAATGTATTATCCCACTTAAACCATTATGGTTTCCTTTTGAATTACATATTCACTACTTGATCCTGTCATCAAGCCTATTCCATTTTCTATAATGTGATATTCAGTCTTAAAGATTTACAGCATTAGTACTCAGTGCAGTATAAGTCAAAATAGGACAAGTAAATTCAGATCAGAAAAGTTGGTAAGAAAATATAATAGATACATTTTAAAAAGTTGTTCTTCTAACTTAGTATGTTTCTGGTTTGGGGTTTTTCTTTTTTTCAAGAACCATGGGAATGAATTGTTTACATGCATTCTAGGGGAGAGGGGAAGGCACAGTTTGAGTAACTTCACCATCTTCTTTACTTGACCCCAACAGATGAGCTAGGTAGCGCAGCCCCACCCTCTTCTTTTGACTTCTGTGACAGCGTACTCCTGGCTTTCTTCCCTCCCTTTTGCTGTTTCTTTTTATGCTTTTTGGTTTTAAACATTAGAACTTTTAAAAAGCTTGTTCCTACTTAAAGTCTTACCTTATGCATTTGCATCAATTTCTATGACTGTATATGACGTCCGCGTGCCAATATGTTCCAAATTGATAATCCAGCTGAAACTCTGAGCCCTTGTCCTATCCTGAGAGCTGCCTTACTGTTAACGTCAACACTCATACCTCACATGTCCCATCTCCCAAGAGAACTCTTAAGCTTTCTCCGTAAACCTTTTCATCTCCATGAATGGTGCCTGTATCCATCAAGTTGCTTCTGCCTACCACCTAAGAGTCATCAGCGTTTTCCCCTCACCCGCTGTTTCCATCCTCACTACATCCATTTCAGTTCTCTATCCAAAGTATAAATCAAATCCGTACTTTTTTTTCTCTGTTACTACTGCCAGTCCCTCTAGCTCAGACAGTCCTTATCACACACCTGGACTCCTGCCTCGTCCTTTTCCTCAAGTTCTGTCACCCCACCCTTGCCCCTAATTCCTGATCTAGCAAGCATCTTGATAGATTCTAAGTCACATGTCCCTTCCTTGCTTAACCCTTTAGTGACTTTTCTTTGCCCTTAGGATGCTACATTCTCTAGCCATATCAATTGTGTTTTCTCTTCCAGGAGTTGCTCGCCCCTTTTCTCTCCCAGGATTTTTTGCATGTTCTTTCCTGTCTTTTCCCTTCTCCATATTTTCTTACATTTGTCACTTCCTCAGACAGGTTTTCCTTTATCCAAAACGTTGTTATGTTAATATTGTGGTTCCTCTCACATGCTGCTCGCCGCACTCTCTCACTCTTGATGTCGCTCTCACTCTAAGAGTAGACTGTTAGTTCCATAAGGGCAGAAAATGTGTGTGTGTATGCATATGTGTGTGTGTGTGTGTGTGTGTGTAACCACTGATCCCTAGCACTTAATATGATACTTGGGTATTCAATAGGTGCTTCATATTTGCTGAGAATGGGTAATTTTGTTTTGCTGAAATGAACTTAACTTTTTGCAGACTTGTTTAGTCTACTAATCACTTTTCAAGAGACTTAGAGAAGCAGTAAAGTGTGATCCTGTTATAAAGCTACTGTGTCTTAAAAGTAGCATTCAAGGCCAGGTGCAATGCAGTGGCTCACGCCTCTAATCCCAGCACTTTGGGAGGCCGAGGCAGGTGGATCACCTGAGGTCTGGAGTTCCAGACCAGCCTGGCCAACATGGTGAAACCCCATCTCTACTGAAAATACAAAAAATTAGCCAGGTGTGGTGTGGGTGCATGTGATCTCAGCTACTCAGGAGACTGAGGCAGGAGAATCACTTGAACCCAGGAGGTGGAGGTTGCAGTGAGCCGAGATCACACCACTGCACTCCAACTTGGGCAAGAGAGCGAGGCTCTGTTTAAAAAAAAAGAAAAAAAAAAGCATTTAAGAGAGCATAATTAGATAATGAAATATTTGGTTGTAGTTCTCTGGTTATAGTTTCTACAGATGTGCAGTAAAACTACCTGAGTAAAGAAAAGCTCCTTAAGTCTTCTTGAACATGCAGAATTGCACTGCTTTTCCTCCCAGTAAAATAATTGACAAATTTTCCACTTATTGAAATTATCTGATAACCATGACCATCAAGGCAATATCAACTTACTTTGAAAGAGTCCTCCTGAAAACACGAAACTTTTTATTGTGGATGTATCTATAGTGTTGGTTGGGTAGGGTGCTTTGGCTTCAATTCTGGGTAGATGCAGTAGCATAGATTCTCTATGATTTCCTCAGCTAGGAGGGGAGGATAGGGAGAGGCTGGTTAATGAATACAAAATTATAGCTAGCTAGGAAAAGTGAGTTTTCATGTTCTGTGGTACTGAAGGGTGAATATGGTTAACTTTAATTTATTGTATATTCTCAAAAAACTAGAAGAGAGAATTTTGAATGTTCACAACACAAAGAAATGATAAATATTTGAGGTGATGGCTATTCTAATTACCCTGATTTGATCATCACCCATTGTATACACATATAGAAGTATCACTCTGAATTGCATAAATATGTACAGTTATAATGCATTAAATAAAAAGGAGAAAACTTAAAGTAACACAGTACTTTGAGTAGACAGTGAACTGAACTAACAATTACATCTTGTTAGATAATAATAAAGTGTTGGGAAAATAGATACATAAATGACCATTAATTAAAGAAATCAAAAGCTTGAAAAAAATTATAAAATAACATTTACTCTGCTAGCTTCAGCTAACCAGAAGAGCACAGAGGGAAAAGCAAAATTATTTTACATTAAATTTTGCCTCTTGAAATTTAAACACAAAATTGGAAAACAATTTGAAAATAGAGTAGTCCTAGCAAGCTTTACCATCACCACTCACTCCCCCAAAAAGTTTTCCTTTGGCATAAGTAAATTATGGAGGCTAATGACTGCAATAGTAGTAACAGAGTAAAGTTTCAGGAATATAGGTAAAATATAAGAAAATATGTATTTATGTATATTAAAAATACCATTTAACTTTTTAATTCAAAATAACTTAGCAGAAAAGTAAATAAATTTGTACTACACCTGGAAATATTTAAAAAATTTTTTTTTGTGTTACTTATAAGAGTATTGTTAAGATTTATTGAAGACTAACAGTAACATTAAAACCCCACCCAGAATAAATTTTAGATTACTAGCCTGCCACCGTGATCTACACTAAAATGTCACCAGTAGTATCATTCAAAAATGGAAGAAATTAAGTCAGTAACTAAAAATATAACAAAAATACTTATTAACTGGATTTTTAATCTGTAAGAAGGATGTCATAAGAATTTTGGCTTATGGAAGCAATGTAAGAATAGGACCTTAGGAAAGAACAATATGAAATTCATATTTGATCCAAAAAATGTAGTAGATCCTTTTTTCCCACCAGACGCTTCTAGGTATAGATCGCATTGGTGAAGGGGGCACTCAAGTCTCAGCTGATGTAGAGTGTGTAGGTGTGGGTGTGTAGGTGTGACCAGAATTCCTGAATATGAACACGCTAAATAACAAATTAAAATTTCTCATGCAGTTTAAATATGTGTATGGAGGATTTGGATTGGATACAAAATTCCTCAAGTTGGATGCTCTTCTCCTGGGCTGCCATTTGCAGGGAATTTCATGTACATATTCAGACATGCAGACTTGCACAACTGCTTATTATAGAAATATTCTTTGTTACTAAATGTCTAACAGACTTAAACATACAGGGTTTCCGTATATGGAGAAAAGTGATTCCACCCACTCCATGCCCTGGCATGTCATGATGCCAGCCTTAGATTTATTTGACTTCCAAAATTTAAATAGACAGTGATGTAAATCAGAAGTTAATGTTTCACCTGCTGGCACTAAGTAACTAAATCATCACACTGGTGACGAGGAAGGTAAATCCTTTTCAGTTTGGCTACAGAATGGAAATGGCATTTATTCCAATATAATCTGAGTTATATTGACAACAGAATGATTTATTTCTATGTTATAAAAGATGAGGAAGGAAAGGAGAATACAGAGAAGTTAAATGGTTTGGCAATGATCACACAACAAACCAAAGTAGAATCCAAGTCTCTCTGGAGTCCCTTCTCTGATCAAAGTTTCATCTTATTGAATGTCACAGCATTATAAAGTGAGATAAATGTATCTCACCACACATGTGCCTAGTGAATTATTCTCAGTAGATAGCTTCTTCTATTTTTAAAAATGTTGTTCTGAGATTTTAAAATTTCAGTTCTATTCTCTTATGTTTTAAAAACGTTCTTACAGATTTGAGCTAAAATGGGAATCGAAGAGTGACTTTGGCATTTTTCCATGACTATTCTTGTATTGATATTAAATTGGCATCACACGTGTTCCAGGAGGGCACTTGTTTTGCACAACAGTTCGACAAACTAGCTGTCTATAAGAGGCAGTTCATTAAAAATTAATTTTTAAATGAACTTTAGATGTATGGATTTTTTTTAAAGGCTACATATTAGAGAAAGCATGCATACAAAATATTTTTTTTGCCCAGTAATGGTGATAATGGCTAATATTTATTGAACTCTTACTCTGCAGTAGCCAGTGTTCCAGTTATTAACTCTTTATTTAAATTTTTAAAAATTTTATTTTTATTGTCTATTGACAAATTACAGTTATATATATTTATGGGGTGCAAGATGGTGTTAAGATTTTTTAATACAATGTGGAAAGATTAAGTTAAGCTAGTTAGCATATCCATCACCTCACTATTTAACATTTTTTTGTGACGAGAACATTAGAGATTTACTGTTAGTGATGTTGAAATGTATATAACAATTATATTCACCATGCTGTGCGATTGATCTAAAAAAGAATCAAACTTATTCTTCCTGCCTAGCTGAGGCTTTGTACCCTTTGACTGTAATCTCCTTTTCCCCCCTACCCCCTTGGCCTCTGGTAACCACCATTCTACTCTCTACTTCTATGAGTTTAGTGGTTTTTCAGTGCAATCTCTATAAAAATTCCAATGTCATTTCTCATACATATAGAAAAATAATCCTAAAATTCATATAGAACCACAGAGAAACCCAAGTAACCAAGGCAATTGTAAGCAAAAAGAACAAAGCTGGAGGTATTACACAACCAGATTTCAAACTACTGTATACTATAAAACGATAGTAATTAGAACAGCATTGTACTGGTATAAAAATAGACCCATTGACCAGTGGAACAGAATAGAGACCCCAGAAAAGAACCCATGCAACTATAGTCAATTGATTGGCCAGGAGTTCAAGACCAGCTTAGGCAAGACTCTGTCTCTACAAAAAAAAAAAAAAAAAATTAGAGACCCCAGAAAAGAACCCATGCAACTATGGTCAATTGATTGGCCAGGAGTTCAAGACCAGCTTAGGCAAGACTCTCTCTCTACAAAAAAAAAAAAAAAAAAAATTAGCCAGGCATAGTGGCACATATGTATAGTTCCAGGAGGCTGAGGCAAGAGGATCACTTGAGCCCAGGTGTTTGAGGCTGCAGTGCGCTATGATTGCGCTACTACACTCCAGCCTGGGTGACAGAGTGAGACCACGTCTCCAAAATGAATGAATGAATGACTTGCTTAGAAAGGTATTAAAGCCAATATTGCAATCCAAACGTTCTGGCCCCCAAAGCCACACTTTTGACCTTATTCTTTGCCGCCTAAAAATCCTTTTAATAATAGTATGATTTCATTAGCTTTGCCCTTGAAATCATTTTGACTCATCATAGGGCCATTACAAATTTAATATTATTTGATGACTATACATTCTAAATTATATTTGTGTCAAAATTATTGAACTTCTGTTCTTTACCTACTCACAGTTTCACTAGGAGATAATTTATAAAACTGGCTAAAATTTTAAATTGATGTGTAAACTGTAGAAACAGAAGAAACTCAAAACCATTTTTCTTGGTCATTTAAATTCTTTATCTTCCGTTTAGTCTGGTCTCTGTTCTCTAAACATATAGTGTCTCTTGTTGTCCAAAGCTACTAATCTTTATAAAAATTTCATGGTGTTGTATCCAAAATATCTAAGTTCGGTTTTAATTTTTGATACAGGGTTGATTTTTTTTTCTTCTCAAAGTAATAGTGGATATAAGGTATTTTCAACTAGATTTCAAAAAGTAAGCATTTATAGGCAGAGTTTCAAGGTAACCCAAAGGATAAGTTTTAGGTTTTACTTAGTACTGGAAGAGGAATAATTAAGAGTAATTAGCAACTGAGTATAATTTATAATGGTGACTAATATAGTTTCCTTGTCATTCTTCTGTTTAGTTACTAACAATTGTGTTTTTCTTCTAACTTTAAGTAAACAAGCAGAAGCTTTTCTGGGGATTCTGAAGTATAATTACTATCCAAATATAGTCGACCCTTGAATGATGTGGGGCAGAGTGCCAACCCCTAAACCCCCTGCGCTCCCCCCAGCACAATCACAATAGAACTTTGACAAATAACTTTGCATATGACTTTGGACTTCCCTAGAACTTAACTAACAGCCGACTATTGACCAGAAGCCTTACCTAAAAAATATACGGTTGATTAACATATATTTTGTATGTTTGATGTTTTATATACTGTATTTCTACTATAAAGTAAGCTAGGAAAAGAAAATGCTATTAAGAAAATCACTATTTATTATGCAGAAATGAATCATCATAAAGGTCTCCCCTGTCTTCACATTGAATAGGCCAAGGAGGGAGGAAGAGTAGGAGGAGTTGGTCTGCTGTCTCAGGGGTGGCAGAGGTGGAAAAAAATGCATGTATAAGTGGACCTGCACAGTTCAACCCTGTGTTGTTCGAGGTACTGTATGTACACTTTTATACAGGTAATATTTGCACTGTATGTACACTTTTATACAGGTAACATTTATACAGAAACTTAAAAATGTCCATTTTTAAGTTCATCCTTGTATCTCATGTTGATACCATTATTTTCATATGTGCATTTATTTTCAAGTAGCACATACTATATGCCAATAGGAAGTTCAAGAGCCTATTAATTATGACAGTAGAAGTCTTAAGAATTCGATGTATTGTCTCTGCATCCTAGCATGCAATGGTTGTGGCATTGAGAGTCTGGGCGGAGAGAGCAATGTGTATCTGGTTAGGGTGGTTTCATTAAGTTTCATGTGATATCCTTCAGTCCTAAACCTCCAAAATCACTTTGAAAGATAGCAATGTAACCATATACAATGATATTTCAGTCTTTTCTGTAAAATGTTAAAAATAAAAGAAAAACCAATCTGGTATCAGTGAATAAAAAGCTGCAGGAAAATTTATTTCTGTGTGTTCAGTTAGAAAAGTGTGTTTGGGAAATACTTTTCACAGTTTAGTTGATGGTACAATAGCCTCTGAATTTTTCTTACTATCCTTAAGTGATCAAGTCAGAGAGCATCATTATGGATTAAATACTCATCAGTAAAACACAATGGACAGTCATCTGTTCTGTGATTATCTTGCTGTTTTCTTGTCTTGCATAACACTGTAGTACTATAGCAGGCAGCTATTGAAACAATGTTGTGATTGTCTAGTTTAACGGAAGGAAAAGAGCTTTTGTTTTCATTTGTTTTTTAATATTCCTTTTGAAGAATCACTGTCATTTAATTTCAGAGCCTGGCACTAAGCAGCAAATGCAAGAGGTATGCAGACTACCAAATTTTATGTAACAGTTGATGTGACTATTGCAAGAGTTTGTGGTATTTCCTGTGATCATGGTTGTTTAGAGAAATTTTATTTCACCCTCACTGTCTAGTTTTCTAGTCCCTCCTTTTCCCTGTGGCTTTATTACTGATATTAATAACCTGTGCATTGATTCTATATACAGTAATAATTTGTGGTTCCACAGAAAGATGATCCACTTGAGCTAGAATCATGGTATAAACTAAGAGACACTGGTTACAAAGTTGTAAATGTAACTCACTTATGCCTGTGACTTTTGGGTTATTTGGATTTATTTTTTTGTGACTCTTTTTGCCCACATGCTTGTTATTTGGTCATTTCTGGGCTTGGGTCGTTGTTTGGTAGATAGTAACTATAGATGACTTGTTTTTTAAAAAACTACTCTGGGGACAAAATATGGTAACAGTGTATTATCTAATGCTTCCCAGGTACTCCATATGCCATTTAGAAGTTTGGCCAGGACTGTAAAAGCAAAGTTCTTTTGCCCTGGAAAAGAAGAAGCAGTTGAACTCATATTCTTTTCCCCACCCCAACCCCTTTTAAAAAAATTTTCGATTCAGGGAATACATGCAAGTTTGTTACAAGGATATATTGCATGATGCTGAGGTTTGGACTTCTATTGATCCCATCACCCATATAGTGAACATAGTACCCGATAGGAAGTTTTTCAGCGCTTGTCCCCTTCCTCTGTCCCCACTTTTGGAGTCCCCAGTTTCCGTTATTCCCATCTTTATGTCCATATGTACCCAGTGTTTGGCTCCCACTTATACATGAGAATATGTGATATCCAGTTTTTTGTTTCTGTGTTAATTCACCTAGGAATTGCTGCAAAATACATTATTTTGTTCTTGTTTATGGCTGCTTAGTATTTCATGGTGTATGTGTACCACATTTTCTTTATCCACTCCACCACCGATGGGGGTCTAGGTTGATTCCATGCATTTGCCATTATAAATAGTGCTGTGATAAATATGCAAGTGCAATTGTCTTTGTACCCATATTCTTGAGAGGAACTTTTCATTTATGAACAGCTAGATCTTAGAGGCCCACTTTCCTTTTCCATTGTCTGTGTGTCACAGACTACCCCCGACAAGATATGTTAAGAATACACTCCTTCTGTGCTACATTGTCTAGTTGTGACGGGCCTCATAAAACAAAATGGACAGAACCAGGATGCCCTGGATGGAGTACTTCTACTTCCCGCCTCATGTGCATCTTTTCTTTAAATGAGACCACGTCAGTTTGGTGTTAATTTGAAATGCCTTCTCCACAGTGAAACTGGTGGTGGTTTTGGTCTGCCATAGTGATAGTGCTACCCCCAAACAGCCAAATGAACTCTTACAGTGATTGCTTTATAGTTAGCTCAGCTCTGGGATATTTGTATTCTTGGATTTCAGTTTGTTGGCACACAACTTAAATTACTGCTTTTTATGTATTGGGGAATGTATATCCTTATTTGAGTAGTGCTCTTTAACTTCAAGAATGAAAAAGAATCACTAAGTCGTTTTTTTCAGAGGATAAGGTGGCCTTATTGATTTGTAACGTGGAAGTTTGATGTCTCTCTCTGTAATCAAAAGCACAGAACTCGCTTTCTCAATACCTGTTGTGTTTTTTAGCATAAAGAAGCCATATGTATTATCATGTTATTTTTTTCTAACATGGTTCTGTAGGTGATATTCTCTGATTTTGTACATTTAGAAAAGCAATTTTTCCCTCTTACATAACCAAATGGCATTTCTTCTGATGGTCTATATTTATATAAATACAATAGTTATTTTCTGACCTATTAATATTTGTTACTCAAATTTTTGGGGAGAGTTTCATTCTCATTCTATTATTTTTAGATATATTATCCCATTAAAAATATCTTTCTGATGTCCTATTTCAGCTTTGAATTTTAATTCCTTATATTTGTCTTAAACTGCAATGTTAAAAAATTAGTGTTAACCTAGAATTGTCTTATTCAATGTACAATTCTGCTGAAAAATATGTTAATAGGATTTCTAATGCCTTAGCTCATTATACTAGCTCACTAAATGTACAGTCTTTGGCCCAAAAGAGACAGCTTTCCATGTGTGCTATTTTGTTTTTTTATTACTATCCTTACTGTCAATGTGAAGAAATGGGCCCAGAATTGATATTCAGAATTGGGCAAGTTGTAGGTGTTAGGAGCAGGACAAGACCAGATCTTCACTTCACCCATTTTCCCCATGAGATTGAGAGGAACTTTTCTTAGATTGTGTACCAGCAGTGAATATACGATCTCCCTTTTGACAACCGGATATTCACATCTGAGTGTTTGTCCCTATGTCCTCTGAAAGCAGTGGTTGGATTTATAATTTTTTAGCAAGATCCGTCTGGATTATGCATACATTTTGATTCCTAGATATAGATATACCTGGAAGCCCTACTTTTACATTGTAAAGTTTGTTAGAATTCACATTATCTTCGGTGTGAGTGAAGTTGGTGAACCTCATAGTAGTGTAAAAATAATAAAAAACGTTTCAAATTTGAGCCTCAAAGAGGTTGGCCTGATGGATTCAGTCCATAAATAGGACAAGTGGGTGGATGGATGATGTTAGGTAGGCTTCACTGACTAAAGTGACTTTTAAAGAAGTTATTGGAGGACAGACCTTTGGTGGATTAATAGGTTTGTTCCAAGCGTTGGGGGTGGCATGAAAGAAGATATAGGCAAGAGTGGGCGAGAGAGACAAAGGATTCATTTAGGAGAAAACAATAGGGAATGGGACAGGATGTGGGAGGAGATGAGATCAGACATAAGAATTGGAAAAGAGCTGTGGACAATTTAAAGACAAGAAAAAAAGTTGAGCTTTAAATATTGAGAGCCAAACTGATTAGAAGTGTGTTTGAAGATATACTCCCTCTAAAAGACAGAATGCTTAGCAGTTCAGTAAGTTTCATTGTTTAATAAAAAAAAGACAATGAGTGGGCAGAGCAAAAAATAAAGTGATTATTAAGTGAGTGATTATATAATTTATGATCCAAACCTGGTCACTTTAAGAAAGTGAAAGGGATGCTATTTAGTGAGACAAAATGTGTAAACTGGGACTGGACAAATCAAGACTGTGGTTATCCCATTATTATTAAATAATGACTTGGAAATCATTAATAGATCACAAAGACAGGAAACATTAAAATCCTGAGTTTTGAAAGTGACACATAATAATAATCCTTTTCAAAAACTAAATAGGAAGGTGTTAGATTTTGGTCAGGACAAGCAGAAACAGTTGCTGAGATTGATAGACAAATGTTGGTGTTTTCATAGCATTGTGCATCTGGTGCTTAGGCTATGAGTCAGGCTGCCTAGGCTTGAGTTCTAGTTCTGCCACTGACCAGCTGGTAATCTTCAGCAAGCAAGTTGGGAATGACAGGGAAACCTGCCCCTCTGGGTTGAGGCCAGGTTTAAATGAGGCAATGTGCAAAATACTTTACACAGTACCTGTCACATGCTAAGCACTCACATGTGGCTATTATTTTTTTCTACTATTACTACAATAACAACCACTTTTTGTATATTAGCAGTTAGCATATTTTCAATTTAAAGATAAATACTTTAAGCTTTCTGATGTTGACGTGAGCTTTCTGCCTTTTATTTCTAGCAATAGTTCAGTAATTGATGAAATAAATTTGAAAAACTGTTTTTCATTCCAGCTTTAATATTATGAAGCTCACATTACACCTTCTACCTGTCTAGACTGTTCTCACTTTTCATAAGTAGACAAGTTTCCACAGTCATATAATAGAATTATTGAATACAGTAATTCTCATTTTACATTCAAGTAAGTCTTAAAGATGTAATTTTTAGCAGCATTATGTTTTTCAAATCCAATTCCTGTTCTGTAGCAGATAGGTTCTGTTGTTGCTATAAATGATAGCTGAACAGCAATCAGTTAATTTTCTCTTCTAAGAAACATGAAACTTTTCTTGGGGATGGGGGATGGTTCTTGGCAAACAAAAATGATGTGATTTAGGTCTTTTAAAGAAATTCATGAGATTATTTGTAATTCAACTTGAACATGTCCTTCTTGTATTTATTGTTCCTTTTTATTGAAATACTCTTTCTCAAGATTGTGCACAACTCACACACACAGTATCTTTAGGTCTTTGCTTAAATGTCACCTCCTCAGTGAAGCCTTCCCTGACCACCCCATCTAAAAACTGAAACCTCCTTCTAGCAATCCTCATTCTTTCTTTAGTTTTATTTTATAATGCCATAAATGATGGTTATTTTAGAAGCCCTGTGATAGTTCTTCTTACCTCTGAGATATATGCAGTGGTCCCCCATTATCCTCGGTTTTGTTTTCTGGAGTTTCAGTTACCCACAATCAAATGTAGTCTAAAAATATTAAATAGAAAATTCATGACTTTTAAATTGTGCACTGTGCTGCGTAGTGTAATTAAATTTTGCTGTGTCCCACCTGGAATGCGAATCATCCCTTTGTGTGGTGTATTCATGTTGTATATGCAGCCTGCCCATTAGTTACTAAACAACCATTACTTAGCAGCCATCTCGGTTATCAGATCAGAAAACCATTGTATATATTAGGTTTGCTACTATCCATGGTTTTGGGATTCCACTGGGGGTCCTAGAATGTATCCCCCATGGATAAGGGGGGAATACTGTATTGCTGAGGTATCTCTGAACTCTGACTCTGTGATGGAATAAGGATTTGCACTTCTCTACTACCTCAGTAACCCAGTCCTTAGGGAATTGAGCTTTCTTTTATAATTAATTTGCTGGTAAGAGAACTTATGGAATGTCTAATCTTAGTTGGGAGTGAGTTGTTGTGGCCTTGGCTAAGGATGAAGTGACAATACTCTTTCAAGCATAGCCCTCTGGAGAAAAGGCCACTTCCCTTCCCCAACAGAAGAGTTTTACTACTGGAGACCCTAGGGCCCTAACTTGCTTTTTAGTGGAAAGAGAGGAACTGCCTCATCTTAAACACATCCCTGTGTATATTAGTCAGCTCAGGCTCATAACAAAATACCACAGACTGAGTGGCTTAAACAACAGCAGTTTATTTTCTCACAGTTGTAGAAACTAGAAGTCCAAGATCAAAGTGCCAGTAGTGTGGGGTCTGTTGGGGTCTGGTGAGGGCCCTCCCTTTGGGCTGCAGATGGCTGCCTTCTCACTGTGTGATCACAAGGCCTCTTAGTATGTGCACAGAGAGAGAGATCTGTGGTGTCTCTTCGTATGAGGACACTAATCCTATTGGGTCAGAGCCTCACCCTTACAACCTCATTAACCTTAATTATTTCCTTATTCCAAATACAGCGGTACTAGGAGTTAGGCCTTCAACATAGGAAGTTTGGGGGAGACACATACATTCAGTCCCTAACACTGTGCATCCCAAATTATTTCTGAGTTCAGTTCAATTAAACAAACATTTTTTTGAGACCCTGTTAAATGTACAGGCACTATGCAAGGCATCAAAGAGGCAGAAATGAATGATCCCAGGCTCAAGAACTTAATATTTTTAGTGAAATAAACATGTATATGATTAACTTCAAAATGTGGTAAATATTTTTCTAAGCTACATTTTGAAGGATGAATTGAAAATTGCCAGGCAGGTTTGTATAGGGGAGGGAAGTGAGTGTAGGCCAAGCAGTTAACAGAGGAACAGAATGGAGTGTGCAGGAATGATGAGCTGACCGATGTGGAGTGAAATAAGGAGTGGTGAGCACGAATTTAGAAGTGCAGGACTGCCTTGTAGTGTTTGTCCTTCCTGATGGTGCCACAACATTTTCTGGAAAAGTAGCAAGTACCTAGTATGTTGATTTTCACAATGAAGGATGAGTTTTAAAAGACTGCCCATGACTGGCATTTACAATCTACAATAAGAGACTAATTGTGCAAATAAAATACAGTGATACAAATCACTTAATTAGTGGGATTAAGTGAATAAAATTTCCACACAAATATTTAGTGTTGTATTTGAAAAATCATGGTGAAATTTAAAATACTGTGGTTATCAGAGATGGAAAAAAATGTGCAATCACCACTTCAAGTAAGGAAAAATATTAGATTAAAAATCTTTGGTTTTCTGCAGTGTTCCTTAAGTTTCTATGTAAGATTTCTAAAACTGTGGGGTTTTCTTCACACAGATGTTAAAAAATCACTATTCACTTCCAACCAAGATAGAGTAACAGAGACTGGATTTACCCTTCTGCCTGAAATAACAACAAAAACAGACACAGTATATATATAGAACAGGGACTTTGGAGACACTGGACATCAGGCAACAAAAGAAGCAAATCCCTGAGAGATGTTAACAGTTGAGGGGAGCCCTGTGAGTATTATAGCTTACTGTCTTGAAAGTTCCCAGACTACTGTTCAGAATTACAGCTAATAATCCAACAAATGGAATCATAAAAATACTCAACCCAAAAGAAGACAGAAAAAATGGAAAAAGGGGGAAAAAAAGAATAGGACAAATGGAAAACTACAGCAAAAGGACAGATGTAAATGCAACCATATCACTAACACTGGTCAAAAGAAAGCAGAAGGGACTTATCAGCAAAGTGACTTCAGAGAGGAAACATCACCAGAATAAAGAAAATTATTTCATAACAATGAAGGAATCAGTGTATCAAAAGGACTATTGTAATCCTAAATGTGTACATTGTAATATACACATTTGAAGCAAAAACTTATAAAATTGCAAGGAGAAACAAATTACAGTTATAGTCGGAGCTTTCAATATCTCTTTGTTATTAATTAATAGAAGAAGTAGACAGAAAATGAGTAAGAGTGTAGAAGACTTAATACTATCAACCAACTTGACCTAGTTGACATTTATAGAACACTCCAACCAATAACAGCTCCAGCCAAAACATTTGCATAGGAACATTTGCCAACAAAGACTAGATTCTATGCCATCAAACTAGTCTCAGTAAGATCTAGGTTATAAGATTCAAGTCATGGAAAGCTTGTTTTCTGACCACAATGGAATTATAATAGATACCAATAGTGGATAGCTTTCTGGAAAATCCCCATATATTTGGAAATTAAATAACATACTTCTAAATAATCCATGGATCAAAGAAGAAACCAAAAGTGATTTTTAGACTAAGTGAAAATGAAAATAGAACATATCAAATGTTGTGGGATGACTGCCACTAAAGCAGTATTTTAAGGGGAAAGTATAGCCTGAAATGCCTATATTGGAAAGAAAGAAAGATCTCAAATCAATGACTTCAGCTTTCACCTTAAGAAACTAGAAAAAGAACAACAAATTAAACCCAAAATAAAGAAAATAAAGATGATAATAAAAAGCAGAAATCACTGATGTAGAAAACAAATGCAGTAGATAAAACCAAAAGCTCATTCCTTGAGAAGATCAACAAAAATGATAAACCTTTGGCCAAGATTGTATGTAGAGTAATTTTGGACCGTATCTTGAATATATGATGGTTACACAGGTGAGGTATCCCTAATCTAAAAATCCAGAATACTCCAAAATTCAGAACTTTTTGAGCACCGACATAATGCACAAAGGAAACGTTCACTGGAGCATTTTGGATTTCAAATTTTTGGATTTGATATGTTCACCTGATATTCCAAAATTTGCAGAAATTCAAAATTAAAAACACTTCTGGTTCCAATCATTTCAGATGAGGGAAATTCAACCTGTATTGTGGGGACTTTGGACAATTCTATTATAAACCAGCTGGTCTATGTCTGATAAAACGGAGAATAACATGTTCTCTTTACTGGGGGATCAAGGATTAAATTAAAATACATTTATGTAAAAATTAAAGATTTTTTCATTGGCATATAAATATAGTTCTGAGTGATCTCAAAATCATACTGTTCCAGGGAAACATTCATTTTGCTTTGAGTTTCTCTCATAAAATCATCTTAACCTTTACCCTTGACTTTTTCCTACCAGAGCACATCTCTTTTGTTTAAAATACCCATCTAACTCCAACATAACCTTGACTCTAGATGGTTTGCTCCATTTCATGACATGTGGTATTTCCAGTGTTTCTCCAAATCAGAAACTGCGTACTAACAACCTGCAGCCTGGACTCAGGCTAGAGAGGTGCTCTGTTTGGTTTGCAGGTTTTTAAATTTTTTTTTTTTTAAGTTAGAATTTGTTGCTAGCATATTAACAAGTTGGAACAGCTGGCAACGCAGACCCCGCAGGCCTCCATGCCAGAAATCAATGGAACTGAATGGTGACTTTTTCCATAGGTTCTCTCTTAAGGGTTTTTACATTAATTCCCTCAGTTTAACCATCACAGCAACTCTTAACTGCCACCATCATTATCACCACGTATAAGGACACTGAGTCTCAGAAAAATTAAGCGTCAGAAATCCCATGAGCTATTAAATGGAGGAGCAGGTGTTTAAATACAAATGTGTCTGAATTATCCTATATTCCTTTCTGCATAACATAAAAAATGAGGTTATTTTATCTTTCATTTCAATTGAGAAATCACTGGTATCCATAAATATTATATGATGCTAGCTGTAGTGCCCCAGGTATCAAGTTTATCATGTTAAATGTTAAAGGTAAAAATTTACATTCATTTGTCAATTTTCTTTAAGTTCCTTAATATGGATTTTACCATAGGCTACTTTCTCATTTCTAGAATGTTGACATTTGTTACCTGTGCTGTCCATATAGGTAACTGATAAATAATTGAGAAAGGTGTTCACTTTAACATTGTTTTCCTATTTAAATACTTTATTTACTGTAACTCCCTTTTATGAAAATAACAAGTAATCACTACCAGAGAACGAGGATGGGCACTGATAGCTATAGTTTTCTGGTTTCAAAAGGAACACAGAAATTAAACTTCATTTTGAATAAAAGCTGTCCATGATTTAGATAATAATTTATATCTCTTATCAAGAAAAAAAGTCTTCCTTACAAAGATAGACTTGTATATTCTAGCTTAATAAATATTTCCTTTTTGACTGAACAGATTAGAATCTTTAATCTGGGACTGTTTGTTTCTATCTAAATAGCATTGTTATCAGACTAGAGTTAGGTTTCTCCATACAACAGATCACTTGACAAATAATTAAATACATCTATTGTACAAAAGTAAATTGGAATTAAATACTAACATTTATAGTCTAGGTCATGTAATTTCCTCTACCAAAAGTAAGAAAAATATTAACCCTCTCCACTTTAGCGTAAACTTTAAAGAAGTTCGACAGATTCAGGCTTTGAATAAAGTATCTTTTGCTTTCCTTTTTTGCCTTAAGTGGAAATGATGGTGCTGGTAGTAAGAGATTATTTTACTGTTGCTATCTCTGTTGATTAAGAGTGAACAAAATATCAAAGCATTTATATACAGAGGAAGTAGTAGATACTTGGTGTTAAACAGACGTTGGGTAATTTATTTTCCCTCAGCTCCCTTGTCTGTAAAATAGTATCAACCTTATGTTGACAGTGATTTCTCTAAAGACCCAATCCTGCATTTGTTGTGTAATAGATACTCTATAGATGGTAACCATAAGCCTCTTCATCGTTGTTGTCATCATCATCATTATCATCATCATCACAACAAAATGACTTTATGGTTTTGACAGACCTGAAGATATATTGTGTGGTAACTATATATTCCAAGTCAAAAGTTGTGACATGGTTTGTAAGCAAATGGTAGAATCACATTAGGTGACATTTTAAGTACTCAGTATATCAAGAAACTTTATAGTAGGTGTCTTAAATTGGACACTGTTCAAACAAATTAGAAATGGTGACACTCTTTAAGTCTAATGGGTCATTATTGAATATTGGTCAAATCTCCTTATCAGTTGTAATTACAGTACAGTGAAAAATCTGTGTAACCCAAAGATACTGAGCTTCAGATTTTAAATAACTTGTAGCAAAATAAAGTTCAGTAATAGTCTTGTACATGAAGGCAGTGAGATCATTATAGAATGGAAGGAGCATTGGATTGGGAGTCAAAAGACCAGTTGTTCTTGCTCTCAGAACGCTTTGTGACTGTGGTCTAGTTGTCACCTCTCTTGTTTTTCATCAACACTCAAAGAAGGGAGCTGGATTACATTGTGAAGATCCCAAATATAATGTGCCAATGCCTTTCAGTGACCTGTAATGGGAATTAACTGTAGCTTTTGAGCCAGCAGAGGGAGCACGAAGCATGAATTTATGTCTGGGTTTTAGGAAAATGGGGGTGTGGTGGGGGGGGGTTACATGGTTAAACATTAATCACAGTTCCTATCAGGTTATTTATTTCCTATCAGGTTATGCCCAACTTGATTTGATCTATAATTTTATCTGGAGATGGTGGCATTCTTACAACTACTGATAGAATTCTACCTCTATAATTATTGGTGGTTATAATAAAGGACTATATTCCAAAAGTACATTTAATCCATAGTTATTTCTGAGGATTACTATCATTTATTTTCTCTATGTTAGTGTATTTTTATTAGAAAGAATTATAATTTTATCATTTCAGAAATATTCTGTTGATATTGAAATAACTGGGCTATTCGAAGCCATAAGAATCTTTAAGTGATACCTCATTTATCTAGCATTCTTGGGAATTGTGGAGTTCCACATATTTTCCAAATAACAAAAGCATGTTTCACTAAAGCACCACCTTAGAAATATTAAAAGGTATTTGGGATAGAGATCTTGCTATTGCACACTTTTGTGAGTTTGAAGTAAAAACCTTACACACATTTGAATCTTTTTCTCATTGCTGCGGGATTGTTGATTTGAGCATGTACTGCTGTACTAAACCATAGTGGGATTCTGAGTTTGCTCCTTCTTTGATGTTGAGGCCCTTTTTTCTCTTTTTGGTCACAGTAGTCTTAAATTTTTCCCATTTCCACATTATTCCCACAATAGTTTTCCTTTCTTCTTTGTTGCTTTTATTATTTAGAAGCTTTAGCTGAGGAAGCCAGTAACTGAGCTTTCTGAGAATTGTGTGAAATTAAGACTCTAATTTAAGGCCTAAGGAGTTAAATCCATGGCTTTCCTATGGGCATTGATAACAACTTCATTCATGGAAATTGTTCTGTCTGTGTGGTTTGGGTTTATGTATTAAGAGGTTGGAAAGGGGGCTACTTCTTTATTCAGGATGAGTCACAGTAGAGGTGGGTTTCTTATGAAGTTACTGTAAATATATGATTGGTTTTGTGGTTTTTCTTAAAAGTAGTTTAGAACTTTTCAAAGAATATCTTATCCACCAGTCAGTAGATATTTTATTTAAAAGGAAAATGAGGGATCATTAACCCACTGAAACCATTGGTATATACAGGAGGCATTGTGGAAGCATTCAAAGAAGAAAAGAGGAATGGACATTTGTGCCCTTGAACTTGTATTCCCTTAAGAAATGAGACAAATGTACAAACAAAAGATAAAGGAAGACATGGGAAAAACGTGTAGGGCAAGTATAAATTAATAATTAGGTACACAAAGGTCAAAAGGAAGTTGAAATAAATGGATAAAGTTTTTACAGACATAAGATTTTTTTATAGTGATGAAGCTAATAGGTGTTGAAAAAAGGCATTTACCAATAAAGACCTATAATTCCAGTTAAGACTTCCTGTTCCTATGGCCATCCCAAAGACTAATTATATTCACTAAATTAAGATTAAGGGCTAAGCAAAAAGGAAATTTCAAAGTTCTAGTTAGGATTCTCAAATTAAGGGTCCAACACCTGGGAAATATTTTGGCTATCAATTGTGTCATAACGTAGTTATAGGTACTCTGCAGCATTTCCACAAAGTTAGCGATATCATGTTTCCTGTGACTATCTTTGCAAAATCTGACATATAGTAAACATGCTTTATTTGGTAGGCTTCCCCTGAGAGGAAATTTCTTTACACTTAGGAAGTGCCTTATGACCTGTGATAATAATAACTTCTACATGGCCATCCTGGCTCCTCTTGCGCTCACTGTGAAGTCATTCCACTTTCCAAATGAATTTTCTCATTCAATGTTATTTTGATCCCAATTATTCCCATAAGTTAGTGACACTGTGCCATAGGATTTTTAAAAAACTGGACAGATTTGCTATTTCTTTGCATGCAGTTTTCTCAAGAGACTAAGAAAGGGTCACCAAAAAAGACAACAAATTTCTTTCAAGTCAGAAAATCTCTTTCTTTACAGAGTATAATTTTCTAATAGAGAAGAGAAAATACCATAAAACTTCTAACAAGATTGATATATTTAGAATTGCATACTAATTATGAAAAATTAGTCTTTCATCATAGTTTAGTTTATAAAGGATATATATTTTTTAAATACATTATCCATGAAATATGTATAAAAGGAGTAAAGTTCTTTTGAGATAAATTTTCAATTTTTAATTTTGTAATTTTTGCTAAATAACATTTCTGACCAAATCTAGTCAAAATTGGAAAGAAGCCAAGCACAGTGGCTCACACCTATAATCCCAGCACTTTGGGAGGCTGAAGTGGGAGGATCATTTGAGGCCAGGAGTTCAAGACCAGTGTGGGCAACAAGGCAAGACCTAGTCTCTGGAAAAAAAAAAAAAATAGCCAGACTTGGTGACACGTGCCTCTTGTCCCAGCTACTCAGGAGGCTAAAGCTGGAGAATCACTTGGGTCCAGAAGTTTGAGGCTATCATAAGCTATGATTGCACCACTGTACTCTAGCCTGGTCAACAGAATGAGACCCTGTTTCTTAAAAAAAACAAAAAACAAAAAAAAATTGAAAAAAAGAATGTACTTATGTTAAAAATACACAAATGAAATTTGCATGAATGTTTTTATGGAAAATGAAAATAATTGTCTTTAAGCTAATGTTAGATGCTCTTATTTCACTCTCTTATAAATTTGGTAATATAGTTACCAGAGTTTATATTGACAAATTGTATATTTTATCCATTATTTTCAACATATTTTATCAGTAATAATTTTGTAACATTTTTAAAGTTGTTAGCCATCTTTCAGTTTTCTTTCTATGTATTCCATGTTTTGACTTTAGTTACCTTAGCTAGGGGAAATTAAATTCCTGAGTTTCAGCTTTTTTTTTTTTTTTTTTTGAGACGGAGTCTCGCTCTGTCGCCCAGGCTGGAGTGCAGTGGCGCGATCTCGGCTCACTGCAAGCTCCGCCTCCCGGGTTCACGCCATTCTCCCGCCTCAGCCTCCGAGTAGCTGGGACTACAGGCGCCCGCCACCACGCCCGGCTAGTTTTTTGTATTTTTAGTAGAGACGGGGTTTCACCATGTTAGCCAGGATGGTCTCGATCTCCTGACCTCGTGATCCATCCGCCTCGGCCTCCCAAAGTGCTGGGATTACAGGCTTGAGCCACCGCGCCCGGCCTCAGCTTTTTTTTTTAAGGAACATTGTTTAGTCCAATACTTTGCCATGTTGTATGACTAGTTATTTTTGGGTTTACATATAATTTTTGATTATGCAGTCATACCATGAAGATCATACTGAATGTTGTACTATAATTTTAAGTTCTTGCTAAGATACACTGTGTGTTTTTAGGATACTAGGATTGGGTTCTCCAGTTATAATGCAGGGTGTGCCCTTTTGGTGGGAACCTCTTTCACTAAATATCACACATATATTTCTTTGTCTTTTGCTTTTACTATATATAGGGCTTTTGAAGAAGATGAGTTACTGTGTTTTCTTTATAGTGTTGAAATATGGAGCAGTAGGTTCTACTAGAACATGTATGGTGCTTAGTGTACTGATGGGACACATCTGTTGTCCATGTATTATGCTGTGTACAGCTAGTCACAAGACATTTATATTTTAACAAGCATTACTTGACAGTCAGCAAGCTGGTGGTGCTGAGGTTTGTTATTTTGTTCTCCACCTTTTATGCCATAAAATCAACACCATTTTAGCTCTTGTTCTGGATGGAAATGAATTTTAAGCTAGTTATTATATACCTAAAATAATGTTTATGGTTATTAAGGCAATTAAATGTGAATGAATGGGCAGTTTACTCTGCCCTAACCTTGCTTCTTTGTATAAATGTCAGTTTTCTTAGCAAAGATTGTTATGTAATTAGTCTGTCCTTCGTTTTAACTTTTGGTCCTTAAAAATAAGATTTTTAAACTAAAATCAACTAAGACTGCTTGTTTCTGATTTTGTAAGGCAAGAATACCAATGTCATTGCAGTTTCTTTTATTGGAGTAAGAATGATAGAAAAGAGAAATCATCAATTAGTAGTAAGCATATTTTAGACCATGTTGTGTGCAGAACACTGTCCAAAGATCTACAATCAAGGCCTTAAGTGAACTTGGCATTTGGAAAAATACATGTTTACAGTACAAATATGCATTACACTTGTGTGTAGCAGTTTAAGAGCAACTTTGAAGCTGCATATTGAAGCAAACAAATAATTAAGATGACATAATTTGATAGAGAAGAAAAGCCTGGGAAGTTACTATTTCTATTATAATCTGCAAGTACAAAGTGACAAGTTTCATAACATGAATTTGTTCTGTCTTCGTTGGCTTTGATGATTTTTTTTTTGTTATGGTGTATTAATCCTCACATTTTCCATATTTGTTAGAACCATCATTATCTGTCCCTTTCTCCTTCAGCCTTTTCCCTCAGTTCTCTCTCTGTCTCTCTCCCTGTCTCAGCTTAAAGCCACTTCATTCTCTCTTCTTGCACATAGGTTTTCTCCATGAAGCTAAGCATGACCATAGCCAACTCCAGAATTACGTCTTTACAGTCTTCTAACCGGTGAGAAAAAGCAACTTTCTCACCTTTCTAGTTAGTAAAATCCTAGGGAATATTTCCAGCTGGCTCAACTAGAGCTTATATTCATTGACCAATCTTTGTGACTCAGGGAATGAGCTTGTGTCATAATCTCACTTTTTTAAGGAAAGTAGTGTCTCTTCCTGAAAGTAAGGGGTGAGAGTGAATCGTATTGGACGGGAAAAAAAATTAGCCATCATAATTAATATATCTCCATATAAGAGATAACAAAGTGGTAATGAGTCCATGGTCTAGACTCGAATTACCAGGCTGTGAATTCTAGCTCTTCCGTTTATCAATAGCCTAGTCCTTGGCAAGTTAATTTACTTCTGTATGTCATCACTTATAATGTGACATTAATAGTAATACTGTCTTCATTAAGGAGTTGTATATTTAGTTAACAAATATAAAAGGTTAGAGAGATGTGTGGCATAGAGCACATTCTCAGTAAGTGCTAGCTACCATCATTCTTATTATCTACATCATCATCATACAAAAAGATACCATTGGGACCCATCCCAGGAATGTAAGTCTGGTTTAACATGCCGTAATCAATCAATTCACTACTTTATTAGACTTAAAAAGAAAACTATGTGATCATCTCAGTAGGTACAGAAAAAGCATTTGACAAAATTCAATGGCCATTTATGAAAAGAAATGAAACCAGCTTTCACATAACAAGGAATAGAAGGAATTTCTTCAACCTGACAAAGAGCATTGATGAAAACCTTACAGCTAAAATCATACTTAGTGAAAAATGATACTTTTCCCCTAAGATCAGGAAAATGGCAAGAATATGTACTCTGACCTTTATTCAGTATTGAATATAGGCCCTAGCCAGTGCCATAAGTCAAGAAACAGAAGTTTTTAATATCCAGATTGAAAAAGAAGATTTAAAACTATCTTTTACAATCTATTAACTATTTAGCTATTTGCATAAGACATTAATATGTGTTTTAAAAGTCCTAATGAATCTACAAAAAACCTACTAGAATTGATAAATGAGTTTAGCAGGATCATAGGACACAAAAAGGTCAGTGTATAACAATTTTATTGTTAAATTTACTGTTAAGTTTGTTATTGTCAGTATATAACAAATTTATTTCTACATTCTTGCTATGAACAATCAGTAATTGAAAAATAATACCATTTAACAGCAGCATCAAAAATATGAAATAACTTAAGGATAGACTTAAAATACATTCAAGACCTGGTACACTGAAAACTATAAAACATTGCTGAAGGAAACTAAGGAAGACCTAAATAAACAGGGTGATTTTATCTTCATGGATTAGAGACTTAGTATTGTTAAGATCCTAAAATTGATTTATACATTGAACACAATCCTAATCAAAACCTTACCAGGTGATTTGGTAGAAATTGACAAGTTGATTCAATATTATACAAAGGACCTAGAATAGCCAAAAGCAATTTTGACAAAGCCTAAGTTGGAAGACTCAGACTACCTGATTTCAAGATTTACTATAAAGCTGGAGTAATCAAGACAGTGGGATAATAGTGTATGACAGATTTATGTACCAATGGAATTGAATAGAATCAAGAAATAGACCAGTGCATATATGCTCAATGAAATTTCAACAAGGGTGCCAAGGTAATTTAAGGGGGAGAGGATAATCTTTTCGTTTTTTGTTTTTTTTTTTTTTTTTTTTTTTGAGACGGAGTCTCGCTCTGTGGCCCAGGCTGGAGTGCAGTGGCCGGATCTCAGCTCACTGCAAGCTCCGCCTCCTGGGTTTACGCCATTCTCCTGCCTCAGCCTCCCAAGTAGCTAGGACTACAGGTGCCCGCCACCTCGCCCGGCTAGTTTTTTGTATTTTTTTTTTAGTAGAGACGGGGTTTCGTCGTGTTAGCCAGGATGGTCTCGATCTCCTGACCTCGTGATCCGCCCGTCTCGGCTTCCCAAAGTGCTGGGATTACAGGCTTGAGCCACCGCGCCCGGCCAATCTTTTCAATAAATGGTACTGGAACAATTAAGTAGCTATATGCAAAAATTTTTTTTAAAAAGACACCCAAACCAATTAAATAAATTGTAACTCTTCATACCATATACACGTATTAATGCAAAATGGATCATAGGCATAAATATAAGAACTAAAACTATAAAACTTAAAACTTAACTATAAAACTATAGGAGAAATTAGAAAATCTTTGGGATCTTTGGATTAGGCAAAGATTTCTTAGATAAGACATAAAAAAACCAACCGTTTTGTAAAAAAGTGATGAACTGATGAATTTCATAAAAAATTTTTGCTCTTCAGAAGACACTGTTTTTTGAAGAAAATGAAGACGATAAACTGCTCCATTACCACCACCCACAGGCCATAGACTGGGAGAAAATGTCTACAAAACTTATACCTGATAAAGAACTTGTATCCGGAATATATAAAGAACTCTTACAACTCAAGGAGAAGAAAAACAACCCATTGTTTTAAATGGGCAAAAGATTTGAATAGACACTTCTCCAAAGACAACGTATGAGCACTAGAAAACTCATTTGGAAAATGCAAATTAAAACCACACAGAAAATTACTTCACACCCACTAAAATGGCTGAAGTTGAAAAGATTGAAATGCCAAGTGTAAGCAAGAATGTGCAGCAGTTTAGCAGTTTCTTATAGAGTGAAACGAATAACATATAATCCAGCAGTCCTACTCGTAGGTATTTATTCAAGAGAAATGAAAACATATGTTCACACAAAAACCTGAACAACTGTTTACAGCAGCGTTCTTCGTACTAGACCAACACTGGTAAATAAAGAAATCGAGGCACATCTGTGTGATGGAAAACTACTCAGCAATAAAAAGAAATGAATTACTGATATACAAAACAGCATGGATGCATTTAAAAAGTATTATGCTGAGTGATAGATGGCAGACACAAAAGAGTACCTAAGGTATAATTCTGTTTGCAGGAAATTTTAGAAAAGGCAAAACTGCAGTGACAGGAAACAGATCAGTGGTTGCCTGGAAAGGTGAGGGGAAGGGTATTGGAGCAGGAGATTGAGTGTAAAAGAGCCCAAGGGAACTTTTTGGGGTAATGGAAATGTTCTGTTTCATGATTGTAGTGATGGATTACATGAATGTTTACATTTTTCAAAACATTTTTCATTGCACTGTCTACTTAAAATTGGTGAGTTTTTATTATATAAAGATTATTTCTCAATAAAGCTGATTAAAACTAAGGTAACCAGTAGCATAGGACTGTCATGAAGGACCAGCAGTGGTTCAGAAGCAGGGAGAGCACAGGTTTGAGAAATCTTTCCCAGAGGGTGTGGGATCGGTGGTATGGGGGCTGTAAGGACTTGCAGGAGAGGAGGAAGGAGGGGTGTCTACACGTAGAGGGAATCAGTGTCTACAGATGAGAGCATGACACTTGCTGTGAGATTTGGTTTCTAGCTCCCACTCCACCTCTAATAATTTTAATAGTTTTTTGTTTTGTTTTGTTTTGTTTTGTTTTTACATTTCAGTAGCTCTTTAGGATTTATAAAGAACTTTTGCATTCACTACACAATGTAAATTTGATCATGGGTCAAGTACCTAACTCTCTACACCTAGGTTTCTTTATCTGTAAATCGTCTGCTCCCAGGTCTTTTGTGGAGTTCAGTTACTTCTCTTTTCCCCCATGACTGCTGTTGCTAGTGTGTTGGAGGAAGGACTGAGGCATGGAGAAAGAGATTGGCTGAGAGTTGTGAGGATTGGCAGGGCTCTCGTAGGAAATGTCTGAAACTTTCAAAGACAAAACCTCCAAACCCCCTCCCAGTAAGTGACCTTTCTGTGATGTGTTCCCTTTCCCTTCGGAGCATTACTCTAGCACTCTGCTCCCCAGCAATGTTCAACTTCTTAAAAATCTACACCTATTTTCTGTACTTCCTCACACCCTACTTATTTCTCAATCACTGCAGTCCAGCTTCTGCCTCCTCCTCCCCTCTGAAAGTGGATAAAGTCACCACTGATTTGTTTCCTTGTGCCAAATCCAGAGACTTCATTTTTTGTTTTATTTTGTAAATCCTACTTTACTATTTGACAGCTTTTAACAGTGATGATTATTCCCTCCTTAAAATTGTTCTCTTGGCTTCCAGAACGTCTTTCTTTCCTAGTTCTTCTCCTACTCCTTATTGCTTTAAGTGACCCTTTCTGGCCTCTGTTCACCTTTTCTTAGTGTTTCCCACAGTTGCTTTTTTTTGAGACGGAATCTCACTTTGTTGCCCAGGCTGGAGTGCAGTGCTTGGTTATCTTCTCTCACTGCAACCTCCGCCTCCCAGATTCAAGCAATTTTGCTGCCTCAGCCTCCTGAGTAGCTGGGATTACAGGCACGTGCCACCACACCATGCCTGGCTAATTTTTGTATTTTTAGTAGAGGTGGGATTTCACCATGTTGGTCAGGCTGGTCTCGAATTCCTGACCTCGTGATTCGCCCGCCTCGGCCTCCCAAAGTGCTGGGATTACAGGCGTGAGCCACATGCCTGACCTCCTACAGTTCTTTCTTACATTACACAATATCCTTGGGTGATCACCTCCACTTTTGTGATTGCAGCTGATGCAAATAACCATAAAATTTCTCCTCCCCTCTCTTCTGAGCACCAAATTAGTATTTCTAAACTGCCCATCTGTTTCTTTCTGACCACCTCCACCTGTTGTTCCTGATCATCTGTAGGTTTCCTAGAAGACTTGTTAAGAGCACAGATTCTAGAGCCAGCAATGCTAGCATTGACTCCTGACTCCACCACTTAGCTGTGTGCCTGGGCAAATTACTCTCTCTGGTTCAATTCCATCATCTATTTACAAAAGTGGGAGGGAGAATGGATAATGGTAGGACCTACCTCACATGGTTGTTAGATGGACAGCACCTGATACATAACTCATAACTGCTGCTACTGTTAATTTCTTTGCCTTCTGAGTGCTCTCCCTCCCTTTCGGCTTGTTTGTATTCCTAGCCTGTCAGTCACCTTATCAGCTAGCCACTGTGTTTCCCAAGTTAAGAGACCTCAGTCAGCCCTGATTCCCTTCTTTCCCTCTCCATGCTATCTCTGCCTTCCACATAGCTTCCATTTGCTTTACTTTAAGGCCTCCTCATCTCTTTATTTGGATAATGTGGACATTTCCTAAAGGTTCTGTTTCTACTCTTGTTCCCTTGTCCTCTCCTGTCCATCCTTTTCTCCAGGAGCAGAGGAGTCTTTCTAAAATAAATAGAATTTTATACACTTGGCCCACATCGCTCAGGTCAGTGGTTTTCAACCTTCGATTCTAGGAGCCCTGAAGTTCCATGGTAGGGACTTTGTGGCCACCAGAGATGGCAGGGCATAGGGAGGAGGCTCAGGACATAGATGCACAAGGAGTAATCTGCCATCCTTACTGCCGAGCCCTGCCTCCCACCTCGCACCTCAATACCAAACACAGCAGCTTTGTGTTGATCACTTTCTCTTATTGTAGTCCTGCTTTCATAGAACACCTCTGGCTTTCAGGATAAAGTCCAAGGTCTGAGAGAGACATAGGAGGCACTTGATGAGCCATCCTCACTGCTACCCAGCCTCATTGCTGTGCTCTGCTATGTACTCAACACTTGATGCGCATGCAGTGCTGTTTCCCCACCCACAGGACTCGTATTTCTCTGCCCAAATCACCTTTGTGGTTGCCTGATTTGCTCGGCTGACTCCTAATTGTTTCTTTTTTTTTTTTTTTAATTTATTTATTATTATTATACTTTAAGTTGTAGGGTACATGTGCATAACATGCAGGTTTGTTACATATGTATACTTGTGCCATGTTGGTCTGCTGCACCCATCAACTCGTCATTTACATCAGGTATAACTCCCAATGCAATCCCTCCCACCTCCCCCCTCCCCATGACAGGCCCCGGTGTGTGATGTTCCCCTTCCTG
>NW_022163291.1:0-3233 GCF_008728515.1 Papio anubis | reverse complement strand
AAAGGGAAGCCCATCAGACTCACAGCAGATCTCTCGGCAGAAACTCTACAAGCCAGAAGAGAGTGGGGGCCAATATTCAACATTCTTAAAGAAAAGAATTTTAAACCCAGAATTTCATATCCAGCCAAACTAAGTTTCATAAGTGAAGGAGAAATAAAATCCTTTACAGATAAGCAAATGCTTAGAGATTTTGTCACCACTAGGCCTGCCTTACAAGAGACCCTGAAGGAAGCACTAAACATGGAAAGGAACAACCGGTACCAGCCATTGCAAAAACATGCCAAAATGTAAAGACCATCGAGGCTAGGAAGAAACTGCATCAACTAACGAGCAAAATAACCAGTTAATATCATAATGGCAGGATCAAGTTCACACATAACAATCTTAACCTTAAATGTAAATGGACTAAATGCTCCAATTAAAAGACACAGACTGGCAAACTGGATAAAGAGTCAAGACCCATCAGTCTGCTGTATTCAGGAGACCCATCTCACACGCAGAGACATACATAGGCTCAAAATAAAGGGATGGAGGAAGATTTACCAAGCAAATGGAGAACAAAAAAAAGCAGGGGTTGCAATACTAGTCTCTGATAAAACAGACTTTAAACCATCAAAGATCAAAAGAGACAAAGAAGGCCATTACATAATGGTAAAAGGATCAATTCAACAGGAAGAGCTAACTATCCTAAATATATATGCACCCAATACAGGAGCACCCAGATTCATAAAGCAAGTCCTTAGAGACTTACAAAGAGACTTAGACTCCCATACAATAATAATGGGAGACTTCAACACTCCACTGTCAACATTAGACAGATCAACGAGACAGAAAGTTAACAAGGATATCCAGGAATTGAACTCATCTCTGCAGCAAGCAGACCTAATAGACATCTATAGAACTCTCCACCCCAAATCAACAGAATATACATTCTTCTCAGCACCACATCGTACTTACTCCAAAATTGACCATATAATTGGAAGTAAAGCACTCCTCAGCAAATGTACAAGAACAGAAATTATAACAAACTGTCTCTCAGACCACAGTGCAATCAAACTAGAACTCAGGACTAAGAAACTCAATCAAAACCGCTCAACTACATGGAAACTGAACAACCTGCTCCTGAATGACTACTGGGTACATAACGAAATGAAGGCAGAAATAAAGATGTTCTTTGAAACCAATGAGAACAAAGATACAACATACCAGAATCTCTGGGACACATTTAAAGCAGTGTGCAGAGGGAAATTTATAGCACTAAATGCCCACAAGAGAAAGCAGGAAAGATCAAAAATTGACACTCTAACATCGCAATTAAAAGAACTAGAGAAGCAAGAGCAAACACATTCCAAAGCTAGCAGAAGGCAAGAAATAACTAAGATCAGAGCAGAACTGAAGGAGATAGAGACACAAAAAACCCTCCAAAAAATCAATGAATCCAGGAGTTGGTTTTTTGAAAAGATCAACAAAATTGACAGACCACTAGCAAGACTAATAAAGAAGAAAAGAGAGAAGAATCAAATCGACGCAATTAAAAATGATAAAGGGGATATCACCACCGACCCCACAGAAATACAAACTACCATCAGAGAATACTATAAACACCTCTACGCAAATAAACTGGAAAATCTAGAAGAAATGGATAATTTCCTGGACACTTACACTCTTCCAAGACTAAACCAGGAAGAAGTTGAATCCCTGAATAGACCAATAGTAGGCTCTGAAATTGAGGCAATAATTAATAGCCTACCAACCAAAAAAAGTCCAGGACCAGATGGATTCACAGCTGAATTCTACCAGAGGTATAAGGAGGAGTTGGTACCATTCCTTCTGAAACTATTCCAATCAATAGAAAAAGAGGGAATCCTCCCTAACTCATTTTATGAGGCCAACATCATCCTGATACCAAAGCCTGGCAGAGACACAACAAAAAAAGAGAATTTTAGACCAATATCCCTGATGAACATCGATGCAAAAATCCTCAATAAAATACTGGCAAACCGGATTCAACAACACATCAAAAAGCTTATCCACCATGATCAAGTGGGCTTCATCCCTGGGATGCAAGGCTGGTTCAACATTCGCAAATCAATAAACATAATCCAGCATATAAACAGAACCAAAGACAAGAACCACATGATTATCTCAATAGATGCAGAAAAGGCTTTTGACAAAATTCAACAGCCCTTCATGCTAAAAACGCTCAATAAATTCGGTATTGATGGAACGTACCTCAAAATAATAAGAGCTATTTATGACAAACCCACAGCCAATATCATACTGAATGGGCAAAAACTGGAAAAATTCCCTTTGAAAACTGGCACAAGACAGGGATGCCCTCTCTCACCACTCCTATTCAACATAGTGTTGGAAGTTCTGGCTAGGGCAATCAGGCAAGAGAAAGAAATCAAGGGTATTCAGTTAGGAAAAGAAGAAGTCAAATTGTCCCTGTTTGCAGATGACATGATTGTATATTTAGAAAACCCCATTGTCTCAGCCCAAAATCTCCTTAAGCTGATAAGCAACTTCAGCAAAGTCTCAGGATACAAAATTAATGTGCAAAAATCACAAGCATTCTTATACACCAGTAACAGACAAACAGAGAGCCAAATCATGAATGAACTTCCATTCACAATTGCTTCAAAGAGAATAAAATACCTAGGAATCCAACTTACAAGGGATGTAAAGGACCTCTTCAAGGAGAACTACAAACCACTGCTCAGTGAAATAAAAGAGGACACAAACAAATGGAAGAACATACCATGCTCATGGATAGGAAGAATCAATATCGTGAAAATGGCCATACTGCCCAAGGTAATTTATAGATTCAATGCCATCCCCATCAAGCTACCAATGAGTTTCTTCACAGAATTGGAAAAAACTGCTTTAAAGTTCATATGGAACCAAAAAAGAGCCCGCATCTCCAAGACAATCCTAAGTCAAAAGAACAAAGCTGGAGGCATCACGCTACCTGACTTCAAACTATACTACAAGGCTACAGTAACCAAAACAGCATGGTACTGGTACCAAAACAGAGATATAGACCAATGGAACAGAACAGAGTCCTCAGAAATAATACCACACATCTACAGCCATCTGATCTTTGACAAACCTGAGAGAAACAAGAAATGGGGAAAGGATTCCCTATTTAATAAATGGTGCTGGGAAAATTGGCTAGCCATAAGTAGAAGGCTGAAACTGGATCCTGTCCTTACTCCTTATACGAAAATTAA
>NW_022163290.1:0-3233 GCF_008728515.1 Papio anubis | reverse complement strand
CCATCCACATTTCAAGGAGCCACTCCAGCAGTGTGTTGGAGCTTCAGGTGTCCTTGCCAACTCATTAAATCCTGAGAGTGCTCCCAGGTCAGTGTATTCTTATGTATACAGCCTTTAGTCTACCCCGGTCCAACACCCTTATGTCCACTCCTCCACCTCCTCTCCCAGATCCTGCCAGTACACACTTGGCAGCTCCTGCAACATTTTTGGCAAAAAAATCATTCTCCCAGAGCAGGTTGTGCTTGTGACCTTGGGCCATGATGAGGAATGACCATAGCCTGGTGTCAATGTGGGACAGCAATGACGATACATCTCATCCTGCTGTAAGGCCTTGTTGGATGGTCTTTGCCTAGTCTCCAGGCAAGGAGCAGCTGCCCTTCTCTTAGCAAGGAAAGGGGGCTACTTCTTTTAGCCCAGAGCATTCAGTGGAAACTGGAGGCTCAAAGTTCTCAGATGCATCCACTTAAGTTTCCCCCATACCAGATATCAGGATACCACTGCTCCTCTCCTCTCCTCTACTCTCTTCTTTTTTCTCTTTTCTCCTCTCCTGTCCTCTGTTCTCCTCTCCCCTTCCCCTCCCCTCCTCTCTCCTCCTCTCTTTTCTCTTCTCTTCTTTTTCTTTTTTCTTTTCTCTTCTTTTTCTTTTCTCTTCTTTTTCTTTTCTCTTCTCTTTCTCTGTCTTTTTCTCTCTTTCTCTTTCTTTCTTTTCAAGATAGGATCTCACTCTGTTGCCTAGGCTGGAGTGCAGTGACACGATCTCAACTCACTGCAACCACCACCTCCCGGGCCCAAGGGATCCTCCCACCTCAGTCTCCTGGGTAGCTGGGAACCACAGTCACATGCTACCATATCTGGCTAATTTTCATATTTTTATAGAGATGGGGTTTCACCACGTTGCCCAGGCTGGTCTCGAACTCCCGAGCTCAAGTGATCCTCCTGCCTCAGCCTCCCAAAGTGCTGGGATTACAGGTATGAGCCACTGCACTCACATCTCCTTTTCCTTAAGTAATTCTGAATAAAAACAAGACTAAACCATAAAATAAAATTTGTGTTTTTGGGGGAAATGACACAAAACTTCCATGACAGCTGAAATTAAATTAGTTTATTTCTCGATTTTCTGCTGCGTGTGTGTGTGTGCGCGTGCACATGTCCACACTTGTCTTTGGTTGGCGCTCTATGTGTGTACTTGCTGTAGCTACTGGGTCAGTCTGCACAATGTCTGACTCACAATTTCCAGCAAACAAAAGCTCTACACAGCCTAATTTTCAAGCAGTCGAGGCTGAAGCAGTAGTCTCCTTCTGGTTTTGAATTTTTGAATTTTGAATAATTTGAATTAAACTTTCAGGCTGTACTTGTGTGGGAAACTGACAATTTTCAGCAAGAAATTTCCAGGTGAGGCCTGCCACCCTCCAGTGTAACTCTAGGGCCTGCTTGGCAGGGGGACTGGCTTTGGCTGGAGGCTGGGTCAAGAGGGCTCTCCTGGCATGGCACATTCCCATCCCAGGGAGGAAGCTCTGTTGGGAGCATGAGATGGACCAAGAAGACCCATCCATTAGGAAAGTGGCCCTTGGTCTGTCCAGTTTTAATGGAGGAGGGTGCTTGGTGCAATGACCACTTCTGATGGAGAAACTAGTCAGAGACATGGGCATTTATGGTCTCTCCCACGTGTGCCCCACCAGGACCCAAACCGGAGGAGTGAAAAGTTCCACAAGACAGATCAAGAGTGGTGTACATGTCACGACTGCCCAGGCTGGGCTCCTCCCACAACCCATCGGTCCTGCTGTCTGGAGCCCTGGGCAGGCTGGTGGAAGCCCTTTTTGTGGTCTGGACTTTTAGCCAGGATGCCTATGGCTTCCTCACACCCACGTGGGGCAGCCTAGTGTAAAGATCCTGAAAGTAGGAGAACAGCAGTTGATTAAGTGAACCCAAGATATGACTAAAACTATCTCTGATGGCAAAGCCTTTGATGACAAAAAGTCTGGCTCATAGAAAGATGGCCCTGAGCATGGCACCTCTAACCAAATCCCTCACTCTGACCTACTGAGCATATGTGTCCAGCCTTGCTCACAGTTGGGGTTGGAGGAAGACCTCATGGAGTCCACGTGATAACTGCACTTCCTGTGTGCCTGTCACCGCTGATTCCACCCACACCGTCCTCTGTCCCAGCCAGCCCAGCCCTGCCATGCCCTGCCATTGCAATCAGGGCTCTTTGGGGGTGAGTGACAGAAAATTCACTGGAGTTTGCTTAGGCAAGAAGGGAAGTTCATTGGTCAGTAAGTTAGCCACAGGCAGGAGAGGGAACAGTTGGGCCTCAGGAATACCTGGACCCAGAATCACCAGTGCTATTAGGATTTGCAGGCTCCTTCCCTTGTCTCTGTCTCCACCTCAGTCTGCAGATCAGTTTTGTGCTCTCAGAGCAACTTTCCCCACAAGGTTGGAGGCAGGCTCTTGGCAGCATGAGGTTTCCGTCTTCCTGGCTTTGCCCCCAAGAAAGGATGGGGCTCCCCTCCATTAGTGCTGATTCAGAAAATTCCAGAAGAAAGTTTCTGCTTGGTGTGGTCTGGGTTGGCTGGGTAGCTGGGACACTAAAACTGCCAAGCCCTCTAGTGTCATGTGGTTGAAGTAGGGCCGGGAGATGTATTAGTTCAGTGTGCCATGCCAAAGTACCACAGACTGGGTGGCTTAAACCACAAACATTTATTTCTCACAGTTCTGGAGGCTGGGAAATCCAAGACCAAAGTACCAGCAAGGTAGGTTTCATTCTGAGGCCTCTTCTTTTGTCCCATAGGTGGCTGCCATATTGTGTGCTCACGTGACCTCTTCTTTGTATTTGTGCAGAGAGAGAGTGAGTGAGGGCACTCTCTGATGTCTCGACTTATAAGGACACTAATCCTACTGAATCAGAGCCCCACCCTTAGGACCTCATTTAACCTTAATGACTTCCTGGGAGACCTCATCTCCAAATACAGCCACGCAGAGGGTTAGGGCTTCAACATATGAATTTGGAGGAGACGGAGACACTCAGTCCATGATGGGAAGAAAAACTATTCACAAAAAAAGGGATGCAGTGGCCAGAAAAGGGGGCAGACAAAACTACAGATGCTCTCCCCATTTCCCCCAATACACAACACACACACACATACACACACACACGGCCCTGCCTTTGCCCCTTCCCCATAAGGCCATTCCCCACCCCATGATTATTTACCTCCCTCCTATCCTGCTCTCTGGAG
>NW_022163289.1:0-3238 GCF_008728515.1 Papio anubis | reverse complement strand
AGATGGTTTCCAGCTGCATCCATGTCCCTACAAAGGACGCAAACTCATCCTTTTTTATGGCTGCATAATATTCCATGGTGTATATGTGCCACATTTTCTTAATCCAATCTGCCACTGATGGACATTTGGGTTGATTCCAAGTCTTTGCTATTGTGAATAGTGCTGCAATAAACATACGTGTGCATGTGTCTTTATAGCAGCATAATTTATAATCCTTTGGGTAAGGCACAAGTATACATATGTAACAAACCTGCACATTATGCACATGTACCCTACAACTTAAAGTATAATAATAATAAATAAATTAAAAAAAATAAAAAAATAAAAAATAAAGTAGAAAAGTGAATATATAAAATCCATTGTCCACGGAATGCCTATGTAGTTGAAAGTACACAGAAATAGACAACTTGTTTGGAGAAATAGCCAAACTAATTTTCATCTACAACTCTAAGTAAGTACTTGTCAATTAGATGATAAAACTTGCGTAAAAATGGGCATACTTAATGAGAATAAACTTGAATGGTTTGTAAAACTAGTAGAAATCATAAAAACTTAAAAGTATATTTTGAGTAATACTTTGATTTTATGATAAATACGTCATTTCCACAATGGATTAATTTGATTTATAGTATCCAGTGTTATCTTAAGTATTTACTATTTGCAAAAAAATGAGTTTCAGTAATCTAATTACATATCATATAACACATGGAGAATCCTGAAATAAAATTGTTTTAAGTCTGAACAATACAAATTTTAAATAATCAGAAATATTCAAATACAGATATCTGTCCCACATTTTCTTTATTTATTAAGAAGTAAATATTAACTGAAGCAGGATTATATCATAATTATCATCATTATTAGACAGTGTAGTATGGTTGTTAATAGCACAGGCTCTAGTATCTTTTTGTTTCTTTGATTGACTTCCAATATCATATATTTCACTTTTTATGAACTTTGGCAATGTATCCAAACTTTCAAACTTGTTTATGCATCTGTCAAAAAAAACAAAAAACAAAACAAAATTAAAAAAACCTCTCTTTTAGGTTTGTCATAAGACTCAAATGAAATAGTCTATGTAAAATAATTAGAGCAAAGTATGGAAATGGTCTTATCATTAACACAATATTATATACCTGAGTAATCCTATAAGAGAACAAAGATGAGATTAAAGACCAGGGCATACATGTTACAAAAGAAGCTTATTATTTGTCTCACTGATTTTTATCAAAACAGAAGCAGGTTTTATAATCATAAACAGGGCAGTATTTTAATGTTACAAACTAAGAAGAATATCAAGTTTCAGGTTCATAGGAACTGAAACATCTCTCTCCTATTAAACATATATAATGAGGCAAGATGAATGGGCATTACCTGGGGTGAATTCTTAGGTAAATGTAGTTACTGAAAAGAGATGTTTTCCTGCTTACTAAATGGAGTAAATGAAATTTGGTTTCTAAGTTAATAATTCTAAAATTCCAAATCACAATTAGTCAATTATTTTTTTATACCAAGGCCTAATCACAGTTAAATAGAATATTTCAGGAAGAGCAAATAAAGGTAAATCAACTGACAAATGCATACTGAATATCTATTATGAGCAAGCAACTCCACTAAACAAGGATTAGCCCCAAATACCCCTTATTCTCATAATCCAGCTGAAGGATGAAAAATTTAATCAAAATCATGAGAGTACAAGATAGTAAGTGGTAAACATCGAATAAATGTATTTAAATAAATTGAAGTTAAATTGAAATTAATTAAATATCTTAGTTCAGGGATTAATCTCACAGACAAAATATTGAATGAAAGAAGCTAAACACAAACAGTATGTAATACATGATTCATTTATATAAAAATCAAGTATAGGGAGAGATAATTATGGTAATAACATTCAGAATAATGGTTACTATTTGAGAGGACACTGAAGAGGATGCGGCATTAAGAGGCCTTCTGGGTTGCCGATAATGTTCAATAAGTTGATCTTGGACGTTGTTACACAGGTAGATGTGGATGTAAAACTTCCTTGAGCTGTACTCTAAAGCTTTATGCATTTTACTGAATGTATATTAAACTTCAACTAAAATAATTTAAAAATTCTAAATTTAGGAAGTCAAGATCCTACAAGAGAATTCTGCTCCAAAAGGCCATAATGCCAATCTTCCATAATTCTACTTCCCCTACTTTCCTCTTGACGGCAGTCCCTGGACTTGAATGGGCCCACATCTGCATCTCCATTTCCCATCTGCTGCCTCTATTTAACTGCCCTTTCTGGGAATACCTTGATCCTTTTCGTCATCCTCACTGAGTCAATCCTCCATGAGCCCATGTACTATTTCCTCTCCATGTTGTCCACCACTGACATTGGCTTATGCATCTCTACACTGGTGGCAGTGCTGGGAATATTCTGGCTCAATGCTCGGTAGATTAGCTTTAACACTTGTTTATCACAGATGTTCTTCATTCACCTCTGCACTTTCATGGAATCTTCAGTGCTCCAGGCTATGGCCTTTGATCATTTTGTGGCCATTTCTAACCCCTTAATATATACTATCATTCTAAGTCATGCAAGAATTCCACAGATTGGTTTGGCAGTCATTACCAGGGAGACTGTCATTTTGACACCACTAATCCTACGTTTTAAGTGACTGTCGTTCTGCCGGAGCCACGTGCTCCGCCACTCCTACTGTTTCCAGCCTGATGTGAAGAAACTCTCATGTTCAGACACAAAGATCAACAGTGCATTAGGATTAACTGCAATCATCTCTACTGCCTGAGTGGACTCCATCTTTATCTTGCTCGCCTATCTGCTGATCATTCGCTCAGTTCTCAGCATTGCACCCTCAGAGGAGAGGAAGAAGGCCTTCAGCACCTGCATTTCTCATATCACTGCTGTTGGTATATTCTACATCCCTTTCATCAGCCTGTCCTTTGTTCACAGATTTGGAAAACATGCCCCACCCTATGTGCCCACCCTCATTGCTAACATATACTTGCTTATCCTCCCTGTGATGAATCTCATCATCTACAATGTGAAAACAAAGCAGATTCAGAAAGCTGTGCTCAAATTTGTATGTTTGAAGGGAATTCATATTTAACATGTACTACTCCTATAAAGACTTATTTCAAAGTCTAGAAAATTTACCGCAAATTGGAGTTACAAACCCATGCATGCAATTTTAGAGTTGAGTAAAACTAAATGCCATCCAATTCAAATGTCTCCAGAATGTGATCATCA
>NW_022163288.1:0-3238 GCF_008728515.1 Papio anubis | reverse complement strand
CAGGGGTACAGGGCTCCTGTCCCAGCTCTGAGCCCATCCTACTACCCCAGGTTCCCCATCTACACTCTCCAGACTTCATCCCTGCAAGGTGGGGCTGGGGTATGGGCTCTGCCTGGCCCTGCCCCAGTGAGGTCTCTTCTCAGCAGGACTCTGCTGGACTGCCCTACTCTTCTCCCTGGGGAGGCCTCAGCCCTCAGCCAACAAGATCCTCCTCCTGCTTTCCCCACCCTCCCCTCTGCCACCTCTCCTCTACCTCCCTTCCTGGAGGTGCAGCCCTTCCTGGGGCCCTGACCCACCCAGCAGCCTGCCCCATAGGGCAGGGAAGCTCCTCGGCTCTCCTGCCATCCCTTCCTCAAGCCCCTCCAGGGTTCTGCGGTATGACTGGTCTCTGGCCCTGCCCTCGCCCTCTGTGGGCTGCTCCTCTGCCCCATCCCCACAGCTGCTCTGTCCCACACAGCTGCCACCAGCCCCCGAGTCCTCGGAAGGCGGCTGCCCTGAACCGAGATGTGCTGCACATGTCACATACACACGGGATTTAGGAGACTTTGTAGCAACAACACTCAATGCTGTGTTGCTTTTCTAAAAGCAGCTGGAATACGATTTGAAGTAATACTTTGTATATTTTGGGTTAATTAAAATATATTCTTGAAATTCATTTTCTTTTTTAATGTGGCTACTAAAGAATTTTACAGATGTGGCTTGCATTATATATCTGTTAGCACTGCTCAGATATTGGGGTGGGGGCCTCAACTCTGTCCTGTCTTCACACCACCCCTGACAGGGTCTTACAAAGATTCTCAGGGTTTGAAATATCCATGCAGTGACAGTTCTCACGTTTCATCTCCAGCTTCCTATATCCAGGTATCCTGACTTAGCCGGTCTGCACAGCACTGGGGCCCCCACCCTGGGCCAAGTTCCACCTGTTCCTCACACATCACCTGAGTGACTGGTGGGGCCTGTGCTGTGCTTCCCCCTCCCTCCCCGAGGGCCTCCCCTCCCCTGTTCTCCCCCCGCCCCAGCCCTGGCTCCCAGAGTACCCATCAGCCAGAGGCCGTTTCCCTCCATCGCTGGACTGGGCTCCAGTGTCGGGACCACCCAGTCTAAAGCAGGCACCCGTCTCTGCCACATCGCCCTGGTCTCCATCGTGTGTCTCCCTCAACCCCAGGACAAGAACCCGAGAGCCGGGCTGCCACTGCTGGCTGCCCCCTCCCCTGTGGTGTGCATGGCCTCTGCCATGTGACTGCAGCTCCCCCCAGCGCCGGGCAGCAACTCACTCTGCCTGGCATCTGGGCTTGGCCTCATGAGGCATTTTGGCCAACAGGGAGGTACCAAAGGTGACACAAGCAGAGGCTTGCCCTCTCCAGGCCTTCTGGAAGCCTGAGCCCACCACATGCCCAAGCCTGGGCTGGCCTGTGAGACACTGGACCTGGGTACAGCCTCCTTTACTGCCCCAGCCATGAATGAACTCATTAGGCCCCACCGGCCCCAGATCACAGATGCAGGAGGGACACAGGCACGGCCAGCGGCAGAAGCATCAACTGAGCCAGCCCGCCCAGTCCTACAGAACATGCCACTGTTTCAGCCTCCAAGTTTGGGGCCGGTTGGTTCCTCAGCCAAAGCCAATGCGGGTTGTTTGAGGGTGGGTGGTGTGGCAGTCTCGGCCCGGCATAGGACAGAGCAGCTGCCATAGTCTAGAAGCACTTACTCAGGGGAGGGGGCCCCAGCTCCCCAGAGCTCCCCAGCCACCCACTGCAGGGGCACAGAGCTGAAGCCTGCAGGGGTCCAGCCTCAGGCAGGGTTGTGAGCATGGTATTGGGGGAACCTGGCACACGGCCCTTGGGGCCATGAGGAGAGAGCCCAGCTGCCACTCAGGGGAGGGGGAAGCTGTGTCCAGTAGGGAAGCCACCGCCACAGCAAGACAGTAGGGACAGACAGGTGTGAGGGGGAAGCTGGAGAGAGGAAGCCCTGCTGAGGGCAGGCTGTCCTTTTGGAGTTGGATGGTGATGTGTCTAGTCAGGCTGTGAGCCCACCGGCATTGAGAGTCCACCCAGAGGCTGGGAGTCCTGATTACAAGCTGAGAGGACCCACCAGCTCCCGAGTGCTGGCTGCTGCTGGCCGCCAGGCCTGTGCGTGTGGAGACAGTGAGTCTGTCCCATCTATGACAATTAGCAGAGGGTCAGGGCACAAAAGCGGGTGTGCTGCGATTTCAGGCCATGAAAAAGCAGCTGCATCATGAACAAAGGCCGAATGTGGACATAAGTGAATGATTTCAGAGCCGTGAGTCAGCTCCCCGAGCAGCACCAGGATGTGTCCTGTTGGCTGCAGCCCTGGCCCCAAGCCTGGCCCTGTGGCTTCACAGCTCCTTGGGGAGCTCCTTGTGCCACAAGCCTTGGATCTGGAACACCCTGCCCTGCTGTGGAGTGGAACCTCTGCTCAGCTCCTAGGAAGGTGAGAGGCAGCGAGGCCACTGCCCAGGCCCCCGAGGGTTCTAGGGGTCCCATCCCTGGGAAGGCGGAATCTGGGAGGGGAGGGGGACCTAGGACCCCACTGTGTGCATAGCTTGGGCTAAGGCATGAGATAAAACCAGGGTGACAGTACTGGAATATCCAAGAACTGACTTCACCTAACTGCTGCATTTGACTTGTTAGAATTCTACCAAAGTTGTGCTCCATGGGACACATGTTTAAAGGGAAAACAGACCGTTACATTCCAGATGTAGTTAAAATGTTAAGGGAACTGCTTATAAATGAGGCGGCGCTGTGGAGGCCTCCTGAGGGACTGGGCTCCAGCACTGCATCTGTACCTTTCAGGAGCCTTCCGAATCCCCTAATGAAACTTAGGTTTTTAATTGTGAAGTTTAATAAGTCAGATGTTAATTTTTAAAAGGCTGGTTATAGTGGCTCATGCCTATAATTGCAGCACTTTGAGAGGCCAAGAAGGGAGAATCACTTGAGGCCAAGAGTTTGAGACAAGTCTGGTCAACATGGTGAAACCCTGTCTCTGCTAAAAATACAAAAAATTAGCCAGGCATGGTGGTGCATACCTGTAATCCCAGCCACTTGGGAGGCTGAGGCATGAAGAATTGCTTGAACTTGGGAGGTGGAGGTTGCAGTGAGCCGAGACCATGCCACTGCACTCCAGCCGAGGTGACAGAGCGAGATTCTATCTTAAAAAAAAAAAAAAAAAAAAAAATGTTAATTTTAAAAACCAACGTAACTGCAAAGAGCCTTTGTGCTCT
>NW_022163287.1:0-3239 GCF_008728515.1 Papio anubis | reverse complement strand
GAGCCTTTCAGGAGGTCTGGAGGTCTGTTCCGCCGCTCCCTGGCTTCTTTCCCAGCGCTTGCTTTTCCCTTCCCCCGCTCCCGCTCTATGGCCCCAGGACCAGACCACCGCCCAGCTGAGTCCCCACGGCTCCACCGCGCAGAAGGTGCACCGGAGGCCCTGCCAGTTGCCCGCCCCGCGGGGTGCCGAGAAATCAACGCTTTGTAAACAGAACTTCCTCACGGAAAATATCTCTTGATTTCCACTCTCAGGGTTCTTCAAAGGACTAAAAGCTAAAGGCGACGATGGATTCATTCGGCAAGTCCTAGTCGGGCGCCCTGGTGAGTGCCAGACCCTGCTCCCTGCAAGGGGACCCACGAGCGACCCTCGCCACCATCCCTGCCCTGGTGGAGCCCCCGTGCGGGACACAGGATCCGAAGATGGCAGCGGCAGCTCCGCAGCGGCCCCGCAAGCGACTGGGCGGGGTGGGCACAGGCTCCCTCACTGGGTGAAGGCGGCGCAGAGAACGGGAAGAGCCATCCCGGGAGCCCGCCGGGCGTTCAGTTTCCCTTGGGACCCCAGGCGGCTCGGGCTGGGTCGCCGACCGGGGAGTTTCTGGGGGCTTCTGAGGAAGGAGAGGGGCAAGGCGGGCGAAGGCCATTCGGCTCTCCCTCTGGCTCCAAAATCTCCTAACGCGCAGGTGTCCAACGTGACCAGCGCGACTCACCGCTCTGATCTCTCTGGTTTTCCAAGGGCCTTGCTCGGTGGTCCTGCCGGGCGGGCCCTGAGGATGGAAGGGACGGAGGAAGTTTAGTGAGTGCACCCTTCCTGTATCGCCTAGTAAGTTCGAAAGCACTTGTCTCTGTGGCGCAATCGGTTAGCGCGTTCGGCTGTTAACCGAAAGGTTGGTGGTTCGAGCCCACCCAGGGACGCTTACTGCAACTTTTAAAGCATGCGCGCATTGTCAATCACTAGACCAACGGGGAAGATTTTGTCTTCCCGGAGTACCAAACCACTAATTTGTGACTTATCCATGTCAAGGGCCAGGGCACCTCCCTGACCGGATTCTAAACTGAGTATCTCCTGAAATGGCAGGTTTACACCTGTGTAACTCAGGAATCCTGAAACAGAGACCTAGGAACCCACTTGTGGTGTGATAAAATTCTAATTCAGTCCATCATACGCTTAAACAAGTAATTTACATGCCTCCATTTTTTCATATTTCAGTAATAGGAGTCCAGTAGTATCCCCAGGATGTGCCTGGACTTACTGATTGTTCTATCAATAATGTGACCAGTGGAATCATTCATCATCATAGTGATCCTCTCCATCATTTTTGAAAACAGTATTTTTCCTCAGTTTGTGCATGATTTATTTAACCCTTTTCAAAATGTTTTTGTTAGCCAGGCATGGTGGCATGTGCCTGTAATCTCAGCTACTTGGGAGGCTGAGGCAGGAGAATTGTTTGAACTTGGAAGGTGGAGGCTGCAGTGAGCTGAGATCGCTACACACCAGCCTGAGCAACAGAGTGTGACTCCATCTCAAAACAAAACAAAACAAAAAATGTTTCTGAGATGAGGTTGGTTTCATGGTTTTAGGATTACAAAGAATGCTGCAGCCACCATTCTTGTACACATATCTTTGGTCATTGTGGAAATGTCTACACCACAGATATTTCTATAGTGTAGAGAACTGGATGCGCCATTGCTACATTATAGTGTTTATATAACGCTTCTAATTTGAGTACATTCTGCAAATGTATCTTTCACGGGAGCAATACCTAATAATATTCCAATATGAATATTTATAAGAGGAAAAATGGGAAGATGTGCAATTGCGCTTTGTGCCTCTCCATGGGGCCCATGTTCATAAAATGGTGGCATTAGCTATCTGAGAGTGGAGTTTGTGGCCCGCTGACGTCAAAAGCTGAAGCAGAGGACATGAAAACCCTCACTGCACATCCTCTGTAGTCTGGCCATAATCATTCCTAGATCAGTAGTCTCTTATCAGGAGGGAATGCTGCTTGCTTGCTTTGTCAAAACCACGGAAGGGAGGGAAAGTGTCAGGCTGCTGGTTGATAACAGTAGTGAAGCAAGTCTTTCAAAAGGGTTGGTTGGTTAACCCTTAGGGAAAAAAATCCTAATTCTTACCAGATGGTGCCGTGCAGTTTCAGGCTCTTGGTGTCCCAAACAAAGAATTGTACATGACACATACAAAGCAGCAAAGCAAAACAAAAGTTTATTAAGCACAGTAACACTCTCAGAGTGGGGAGAGTGGGCTGACCTCTGGGAGATGAGATCAGTATTAGTTTGATGTACTTTGGGTTTTTTCATGTGTGGTTTTTATTCTTCTCTTCACAAGGATGCCTACTCTTTAGCCAGTGTTTGCCTTTAGATTGATAGGTGGGTTGCTTAGTTACTTTGGCCCTTGTGTGCTTGCACATTGCCTCCATCCCATAATTTTAAGTACATGCATGATATGTAGTCCATATACATGAGTTTTAATGAGCTGATTATCATATGGAGTCAGGTTAAGGATACTTTTTTTCTCGAATGCACATGTCTATCTCTGAGGAGCTGCCCCTTTACTGCTTTGGATCTTGCCAGCAATAGGGATCCTTGCTGGGTTTTTTTGTTTTTTTTGTTTTTTGTTTTTTTGGTTTTTTTTTTGAGACAGAGTCTGGAGTGCAGTAGTGCAATCTCGGCTCGCTGCAACCTCCGCCTCCCAGGTTCAAGCGATGCTCCTGTCTCAGCCTCCTGAGTAGCTGGGAGTACAGGAGTGCACCACCACGCACAGCTAACTTTTTGTATTTTTGGTAGAGACCAGGTATCTCCATGTCGGTCAGGCTGGTCTCAAACTTCTGACCTCAGGCGATCTGCCCGCCTTGGCCTCCCGAAATGCTGGGATTACAGGCGTGAGCCACCGCACCCAGGCTTGCTTGCTTTTTTTAATCTTACTTTTTGTTTTGGCTACTCAACTTCTGCCTTTTATTTTCCTTCTTGCTCTCCCACCCCATCACCTTGCTTCTGTTTCTGCTTTTACTAATTCTGCCTTTTATCCAACTTCCAATTCCCTCGCTGTTCTGCCTATAATGGCAGTTAGTGAGGGAGGGGTTTTAAGGGGGCATGTCCGACATCCTATCCTGTCACAGCCAGAAACAGCTTTCAAGGCTTCTCTGAGGTCCTGTCAGCCAAGAGGGAGTCCATTCAGTTCGTTGTAGGGCCTAGGGCTTATTTTTATTTCTCAATCCTGACAAGGGA
>NW_022163286.1:0-3240 GCF_008728515.1 Papio anubis | reverse complement strand
GTCTTTAACCATCTGGAGGGATGTACCATGTCAGACTCACTGTTGTCGATGGGCTGAAGCCCAGGTTTCATGAGGTTATGTGTCGGCTTGTAGTACTTTCTCTGGCAGAGATGCGAGTGACTTCTGCTCACTGAGAGGCTCAACTCAGAGACTTCATGGCCTGAGGGACGGCAGGCTGTTTGAGCAATCTCGTGCTACCCTTATTTTCTGAAACGCCTATGAGTGACTTCTCACATGGTCTTTGAAGAGGCTTCATGCCCGCGCTCCTTGGTAATGATCGAATGCTTTTTTTGACCCCTCGTCCCCTTTCTTTGGGATGTTCCAGTCTCAGTTCTCATGTGCTCTGCTTCTACGGGAATTTCTGAAGCTGCTGAATGTAGAAAGTACTGAGGAGGCTGTGCTCCCACCCCTGTGAGCCTTCCAGGCATCATCCTCTCCCCTTGGCGAGGCGGCATCCATGGCACACCGAGGAGGCTGTGCTCCTGTCCCCCGTGAGCTTTCCAGGCGTCCTCCTCTCCCCTCCAAGGGGGACAGGAGGAAACTTTCAAACCCTTCTTAAACTTGTTTTCATGTCTTTGTTTTAACAGATTTCTTTGCATCTTCTCCCTTATCCAGAAGTGAGGGTGAACGCTGAGTTATTCACGGGAGTCAAGAAACCACACGCAGCCCAAAGTGACGTTTGTTTCCCTGAAATGATTTGTGTGTGTTCACCTTAAAATGCAACTCAGTAAAACAGGTGTGTTTTGAGGAATGACTTTAAATTACCCAGGTAAAACATGTGACAGTTAAATTTCATCATCTGTGCGGGTGTCCACAACCCCCTTCTGTGATTGCGTGTGAGTTTGTGACTTGTGGTTATTTTTGAAGAAAGAAAATCTGTTGCTGAGGACTTCAGAGGGTGTGCTGGGATTGTGTAGGGTGGACATCGGGGGCTTCAGTGTGTGGCTTCCTTGAAGAGGTTCAAATTAAGGCTGAGAGTCCCTACTCCAAAATGCTCCGAAACCTGAAACATTCCGAGCTTCCTCATGACACTCGAAGGAAATGCTCTTCGGAGCACTTTGGATTTCAGGCTGGGGATGCTCAACTGGAAAGTGAAATATTGCAAGACCCTTCTGGCCCCAGGAGCTTGGATAAGGTCATGGAGGGGGCCTGTGCCGGGTTTCCCTGGAGTGTGAGGCAGCCTGGGCTCGCTGAACTGGTTTTTGTAGGAGCCACAGAAGGGAAAGAGGGTCAAAGTGGCCACGCCTGGCTCCTGAGAAGGCTGGACCAGAAGGAGGTGGGCACAGAGGGCAGCAGTTGAGTCCCCAGCGTCCGGGGCTCCTGTCCCTGGTGGAGTTGAGAGCCTCCTCTAGTTGTGGCCTCTCCCCTGTCAGCAGCCACTGAGGCCTGAAGGGAGAGGGGGCTGAGGAGAGGAGGGAAGGATAGACCTGCTTCTGGAGAGGGCCGGCGTCGGCCTGTGCTAGCCTCGTGTGTTCCTCCTGCGTCCAGGGTGCATGGCCATGCCTCGTGGTGTAGCGGTCCCTGGGATGCACAGCGCTCTTGTCTGCAGTAACATCTTTGTCTCCAACCCTTGGAGGCAAGTTACCTTTTTCCCCAGTGAAAAGAGGTAGAAAATCTTATAGAAATGCATTTGCTCTAATGTCTGTTTTCCGATAAGAAATGGTCGCTTAGGCTAAATCTTTGGGAGGTCAAGACAGGAAGATCACTTGAGGTGAAGGGGTTGAAGATCAGCCTGGACAACATAGCAAGACCCCATCTGTATAACAGAAAACTTAGCTGAGTGTGGTGGTGCGTGCCTGTGGTCCCTGCTACTCTGGAGGCTGAGGTAGGAAGATCACTTAAGGCTACAGTGAGCTAAGATTGCTCCGCTGTACTCCAATCTTGGCGACAGAGCCAAGACCCTGTCTCAGAAAAGTTAAAAAAAAAAAAAAAATCCAGAAATGTCATTTTCTTTTTAAATCATCCCAAAAGAAAAATCTTTTTTTCTAAGAATGTGAAGGGTAACTGATACGATTCTTTCTTTGCCTTGTTTCTCCTTTTCAAATATTTACAGTAGTCCGTCCACATCATCTCTCATCTCTCATCTCATTACAGAGCAGCAGGTTTCTCTGAGGTTAGTGGTGTTTCTCTGTGTTGCACCTTGGAGAACAGCCAGCAGAAACCTCTTACCACGATCATGCGCATTGTTTGTAGTCTCAATTAAAATCCTCTCCAGAGACACCTGTGCTACTTATTATGGCAGAACTTTGGTTTCGCTGAAATGTGCATTCAGCTAACGGTTTTAAGTTCATATCTGAGATGATGCTGTATAATTCATGAAGCATATGGGATCAGTAATGATTGATGATAATTCTGGCTGATGTCATTTAGAGGATATTTTTCACTTCAAATTAAAACTTCCTTCGCGATAGTCATTTTGGGTTTCATTTAACTATGTGCTTTATTTCATAGCTCAAATTTTCATTAGTCATTTCATAACACAAGATTTTGAAAGCAGACTTGGCAAAATCTTTCTAACAAAATGTTTGCTTATGACGTCCCAAGGAACAGCACTCAGAATTGCTGGTAACTGTGGTACATTTTAAGGCTGATGATAGAAGTCACTTGAACGGGAAGGGCTGCTTTGTGAGGCAGATGGGGTTTGAACCCCGACCCTCCTGATACACCAGTCCTGACCCTGGCCTTCTCTCCTCTCCACTGGGAGATGAGAAGGGTGCCAGCATCCACCTCACAGGCCGTCCTGAGAACCTGGGACTAAGGGCTTGTGTTCCTCTTGCAGGTGGCGCAGATGTGGGGGCTTGACGATATACACACTGCTGGCTGCCAGTGTCGGGGTAATCCAGTTTTAGTCATTAAGGTGGGATTTGCTTTGCTCCCCTGCAGACCAGGTGCAGTGCTGCTGTTGTAGCAAGTGTGTGGGTCCTCTTGGGTGGTCCTCAGGTGGACAAGGAGTCACCGATTCGGATTCCCAGTGTTAGATGTGAGGGGACCATGGACCTCATGTGTTCAGAGGGGAGGAGTAAAAAGCTTCCCTTGTAATTCCAGGACTGTCTATCCCAGGAATGCCAAACCACTGGCTTTCACCTGATGCTGTCATAGGTGACACTGTATGGAAATGGGGACTTATATTTCGCATACCTGAGCCAGTACCCATCTCCCTCCAGGGCCGTGGCCGAGCCCTCCTGATTTTGCTGGGTTTCCAGCCTGGGGATCTGTAAGCCCAGTGACGTCTCCGATGTC
>NW_022163285.1:0-3242 GCF_008728515.1 Papio anubis | reverse complement strand
CTAATAAATAACATGTTTCCACCCATTCCGTTGAGGATAGGTTATTACATCAAGCTTTAGTCTACCCCAGTTCTTACTCTAGATTATTGGAGTGGCATTGTGTGATGGTGAAATGATTATTCAAACAGCTTCCCTTGGCTTTGTCTCTTACTAGGATTAAAACACCCAGGATTGTAAGATCTCCGAGGATCTGGGTCCACACCGATGTTTTATATTAATATTTATATTTTCTTGTGTGTGGAAATATTTCTGGGGAGAGAATCTCTAACATTTATTAGTTTTTATGTGACACCCTCAAAGGCCTAAAAAATCCTAACTTCTAGGTTAGAGGTAGGGCCACTCCACGTCTGGACAATGAACAGCTGGTAGTAACCTGTGTTTAGTAGATTAGGGACATGAAATAAATGCTTACATTTTGTTTATCTTTTCCTCTGGGACCAAAGAAGGTAGAGGTGTACTTGCTTACTCTTACTCTAAGTTTCTCTCTGTGGGATGGTGATGGGGTTTTCCTCCACCCAAATAACTTTCTGATTCTCTAACAGTAGCTGGGAGTCCTACAATTCGACTCAATTCTGACACTAACTACCTGGAGTTCACCAGGTAGACCCTAACTACCAGGGCTCCACAGGATTAAGGGCTCAGTCCCACAAGACTGTCCTCACTTCAGATGCAAGTCACAAGTATCAGGTCCCAGGTCACCTGCACTTCTGTCTATCACGGTTGCAAAGTCAGGGGTCTCTCACCTCCCAGGGACTGATAATTCTTAAACTAACTCAAAGGACTCAGGAAGTTGCTTTAGCCATGTAAAGCCCCCCAAAAAAAAAAAAGGAAAAAAAAAAAAAAAAAGCCAAAAAGCGTCTGAGACAGGTCTCAGTCAGTTTAGAAGTTTATTTTGCCGAGCTGAAGATACACCTTGGAAACAGAGACACAAATCATTGTAGCATCTGTGGCCCATGCTTTTTCCTAACAGGGTTTTGAGGACTTCAATATTTAGAGGGGAAAGAGCAACCAGGAGAGGAAAAAAACAGTCAACTATGCATTCATCTTGTGCTCAGTAGATCCGCATTTAACATAAGATAAAGTAAACTTTGGGTAGAAAAGTCACGGGGTTGGGGGACAGGGTGAAGGGATGATGTCTTTGTCTTTGTCTTGTGCCTGTGAAGATAAGCTGTTAATTTACATTGTCGGGGGAAAGTCAACAAAACTCCGTTTTAGAGTAAACATGTTGGGGCCCACAAGGAATTGTCTTGTGAGCAGTTTGTGAGGGAGGCCACCTGGGGAGATATGGGGTCTTCTATCTTCGCAGTTATTTGTTTAGGAACAAAAGAAAGGCAGTTTTTCCATCACTCAGTCTCCAAACTTAATTTTTCCCTTTGGTATAGTGAATTTGGAGTCCTGAAATTTTGTTTTCCGTTCACACTCAGGATTGCAGTTTTTTTTATTGTTGTAGCTTAAATCCCCACTTTTTTGGCACCCGGGACCAGTTTCACGGAAGACAGTTTTTCCATGGACCAGTGGAGGTGGCGGAAGGCAGAGGGAAATGGTTTTGGATGAAACTGTTGCACCTCAGATGATCAGGCATTAGTGTTTCATAAGGAGCATGCAACCTACATCTCTCGCATGCAGAGCTCACAATAGGGTTCGTGCTTCTATGAGAATCTAATTCCGCCACTGATCTGACAGGAGGCGGAACTCCGGTGGTCATGCTCATGCTCTCTCGCCCACTGATCACCTCCTGCTGTGCGGTCTGGTTCCTACCAGGCCAGAAACTTGTACCAGTCCGCAGCCCGGGGGTTAGGGACCCCTGGTTTAAATTATGCCACTATAGCAGAACACCTGAGACTGGATAACTTATAACAAACAGAAATTTGTTTCATTCATGGTGTGGAGGATGGGAATTCCCAGATCAAGGGACTGTATCTGGTAGAAAACAAAAGGGCAAGAGAGGGTGAGAGGTAGGGGGAAAAGGAGGTCAAAGTGACAGCCTCAGGTCCTTTTATGATGAGCCTTAATCCATTAATGAAGGCAGAGCTCTGATGGTCCAATCACCTCTCAAAGGTCCCATTTCTTAAAAATGTTGCATTCGGGATGAAATATCCAACAGATGCTTTTTTGGGGAAACATTCAAACCATAGCACTTATAAAGGATACAAATGGGCAGCCAGATGAAGAGGTGCACAGGGTGAGGTCTGGAAGGGCTCTGAGCACAGGAACCTCTGTCCCCATGGAGATGGAGTTCACCACCCTCCCAGCACATGGACAGAGGGATGTGCTCACCAATTGGGAAGCTCTCCGAAACCCAATCTCTAGAGGTTTCTATGTAAATTTCATTGTGTAGGCAAGATTAATTAAATCACCAGCCATTGTGTGACTGAACTCAACCTCGAGCCTCTCTTTCCTTCCTAGACTTTAGGGATGGGGCTAAAAGTTCCAATCCTCTAATCACAGCTTCGTGTTTCTGGCAACCAGCCCCCATGCTGAAGCTATCTAGGAGCCCCTCACCCCATAGTCATCTCATTGCCATACTGAAGTCATGTTTATCACTGAGGAGATTGCAAATGTTTTAGAACATGGTTGTCAGGAAACAGGGACAAAGACCAAATATCTTTATTGGACCACAGATCACACCCTGGTTTTGACCACATTATCTCTTTTTATAATATTTATTATTTTATTTTAGAGATAATCTCTTGCTCTGTTGCCCAGGGTAGAATGCAGAGGCACAATCACAGCTCACTGTAACCTCGAATTCCTGGACTCAAGTGATCCTTCTGCCTCAGCCTCCTGAGTAGATAGCATTACAAGTGCAAACCACCATGCCCGATTTTTAAATATTTTATAGGAATGGGTCTCACTATTTTGCAGAGGCTGGTCTCAAATCCTGACCTTAAATGATGTTCCTACCATTGCTTCCCAAACTGATGGAATTACAAGCGTGAGCCACTGTGCCTGGCCAATCACAGATCTCCTACACCAGAAGAATCATAACAGTGAAAAGATCCTGGCACATTACCAGAATCCTCTTTGGTCATTAACAATTATCCCAGTGCAGTCCAAAAATAGGAACAGTCTCAGCAACATACGGCTGCACCCTTTCAGGCATCTGGTGAAATCGAGCTAAGAGACAATACTATCTCTTGCTTATACCTCTTTCGAGTAGTTCATGTAACATTGGATTTTCCTCATTACATAACCCATTTATTCATTCATTTACCCTCAGCTACTATTTCTCCTTCTCTTCA
>NW_022163284.1:0-3245 GCF_008728515.1 Papio anubis | reverse complement strand
TTTTCTGACCGTATGGAAACACATTAGAAATCAGTAACAATAAGATGATCCTGTGGACTGAATGTTTTTGTCATCCCCTAAATTCACATATTGAAACCTAATCCCTAATGTGATGGTGTTTGGAGGTGGGCCTTTAGCAGGTGATTAAGTCCCGAGGGCAGAGCCCTTATTAGTGAGATTAGTCCCATTATAAAAGGGACCTCATTGAGCTCCTTTGCTCCTTCCACCATGTAAGGACACCAAGAAAAGACACCATCTGTGAATCAGGACGCACCCTTCATCACACACTCTCTGCCATTGTCTTGACCTTGGACTTCCCAGGCTCTGGAATTGTGAGAATTGTGAGGAACGGATTTCTGTTGTTTATAAGCCACACAGACTACGGTGCTCTGTTTCAACGGCCCAAATGGACTAAGATATGTGATCATAAACATACCAAGTATCTGGAAATTAAACATCAAAATTCTGATCAACAATTTTGTCAACAAAGAAATCACAAGAGAAATTAGGACGTCTTCTAAACTGAAGGATGTGAAAGTACAATAAATCAAACTCTGTGGGATGTAGCTGTAGTACTATAGAAAAATTGGTATTTTTAAATGCCTCTATTAAGAAAGAAGGTCTCAAATTAGCAACTTGGCTTCTGCCATAAAAAAAAAAAAAAAGAACAAATTAAACCAAAGCATGCAGAGGAAGGAAATAATGATGAAACAGAAGTCAATGAATGAGAAAGATTAAAGAAAATTAATAAATCAAAAAGTTGGTTGTATGGGAAAATAATCAGGAAATTTTATAAACCCCTAGCTAGATTGATCAAGCCAAAAGGACACAAATTAACACTATCAGGAAGAAAAGAACATCAGTGCACAGTCTTCAGGTCCTGAAAAGAAATATTAATAATTTCATGCCAATACGTTTGACAACCAAGTGAACAATTTCCTTGAGAGAGAAAACTCAGGAGAATTGACCCAAGAAGAAATACAAAATGTGACCAGCTATATATAAATTTCAGAAATTGAATTTGTAATTGAAATCCTTCCCATAGAGGAAATTCCAGGTCCAGAAGGCTTCAGTGATGAATTATATGGAACATATGGTTGAGAAATAACATCAATTTTTCAAACACCCTTTTAGAAATTAGAGGAGGCAACCATTTTCAAGTCAATTTATGAGGGAAATATTACTCAGATTTAAAAAAGAAGAAAACCCAGACAACAAAATCACAAGAAAAAAGAATCAAGAACAACTATTTCTCTTGAGCACAGACCCCAAATTCTGTGCAAAAAGTTATTAAATTCAAATAAACATAAAAAGAACAATGTGTCATGCCAGATTGGTTTTTTTATGGGGAAGTGTTTGGTTCAACACCTGCAAATTAAATAACACAACTCACTCAATTAATACAATAAAAAACAGGCTGGGTGCAGTGGCTCACTCCTGTAATCCCAGCACTTTGGGAGGCCGAGGTCAGCGGGTCACTTTAGGTCAGGAGTTCCAGACCAGCCTGGCCAACATGGCGAAATTCCGTCTCTACTAAAAATACAAAAGTAGCCCGACCAGTGGTGGATGCCTATGATCCTAGCTACTCAGAAGGGTGAGGCAGGAGAATCTCTTGAACCCAGGAGGTGGAGGTTGCAGCGAGCCAACATCACACCACTGCACTCCAGCCTGGGTGACACACTGAGACCCTGTCTCAAAAAACCCCTTTTTTGTTTTGAGACAAGGTCTCACTCTGTTACCAAGGCTGAGTGCAATGGCACGATCATAGCTAACTGCAGCCTCGAACTCTCAGATTCAAGCAATCTTCCTGGCTGTCACAGCTGTCTGCACGAGTGCCAGAGCAGACACCAGCAGCTCCGCCTCTGCCACGCCACCACCACTGCTAGCACAAGCGTTGCACAGGAACACCACAGCCCCACTCCCGGCGGTACTGCACACCAGCCGATGTGCCTGCACTCCGCTGTGCTGCCTCAGCTGCTGACGTGTTAACACCTGAAACTAAAATAAACAGTAAAAAAAGCTAAATACCATTTAAAACTTTTTTAAAAAGGTATCAAACAAAGATGCCAAAAGTCAGGTGCAGCAAAAGCAAAAATTGACAAATGGGACCTAATTAAAGAGCTTCTGCACAGCAAAATAAACTGTCAACAGAATAAACAGTCAGCCTACAGAATGGGAGAAAATCTCACAAACTATGCATCTGACAAAGGTCTAATATCCAGAACCTATGAGGAATGTAAAGACATTAACAAGCAGAAAACAAGCAATCACGTTAAAAAAGTAGACAAAAAACATGGACAAACACTTTTCAAAAGAAGACATACATAGGGCCAGCAAGCATATGAGAAGATGATCGACATCACTAATCACTACAGAAATATGAACCCAAACCACAGTGAGATACCATCTCACACTGTCAGAATGGATATTATCACAAAGCCAAAAAGTTACAGATGCTGGCAAGGTTGCAGGGAACAGGGAACGCTTATACACTGCTAGTGGGAATGTAAATTAATTAGTTCGACCAGTATGGAAAGCAGTTTGGTGATTTTTCAAAGAACTTAGAATTACCATTTGACCCAGCAATCCCTTTATTGGGTATATCCCCAAAGGAATATAAATCATTCTATCATAAGGACACAAGCAGGTGTATGTTCACTGCAGGGCTATTCAGAATAGCAAAGACATGGAATCAACCTAAATGCCCATCAATGGTAGACTGGATAAGGAAAATGTGGTACGTACACACCATGGAATACTACACATCCATAAAAAAGAACAAGGTCATGTCCTTTGCAGCAACATGGATGGAGCTAGAGGCCATTATCCTGAGAACTACCACAGGAACAGAAAACCAAGCACCACGAGTTCTCGCTGATAAGGGAGAGCTCAACAGTGAGTGCACATGGACTCAAAGAAGGGAACAGTAGACACCAGGGCCTACTGGAGGGTGGAGTATGGGAGAAGAGTGAGGATTAAAAACTTCCAATCAAGTCCCATGCTTCTAACCTGCATTGTGAAATAATCTGTACACCAAACCCCCATGACATGCAATTTAAATATATAACAGGCCTGCACATGTACCACAGAACCTAAAAGTTAAAAAATAATAATGAAAAATAGAATGTAACACTCATTTGTGACAAAATTTGTCAGTAAATAGGAATCGTAGTCAAGTTCTTCAATTCGATAAAGGGCTTCTATGTAAAACCTACAACTCACATCATATTTTATGATGAAAATCG
>NW_022163283.1:0-3246 GCF_008728515.1 Papio anubis | reverse complement strand
CAGAGATCTGGCCCTTGGGGCAGGCTTGAAGAATCCCTGTTTTTGGTCCTCAAGAGGTCCTACCAGGGTCTGGGACAATTCCAAGACTTGTGTTCTTAAAGAGGAAAGAAACCTCACATACACGGCTCTCGCAGAGCTCAGGCGAGCCCGTATCGGAGGCAAGGCTTGGGAGGCGGCCCTAAGGTTTGGGTGTGCCATCTATGATAACAGCTAAGAGATCTGAAGCCAGCTGTCTGGGTTCAAACCTCAATTCCAACAGCACTGGCTGTGTGATGTTAGACAACGTCCCCAGCCTCTCTGTGGTTCCGTTTCCTCACTGTAAAAGGGCCACAATAATAGAGCTGCTCTCAAAGTTAAGTGAATTCGTGCATATAAGGTATTCAGAACAATGCTTGGCACATGGGGGAGTTCAATAGACACGTATTGAACAGAGTAACTTAGCAATTAGTAAATATATTCATGCAGGCCAGGCACGGTGGCTCACGCCTGTAATTCCAAAACTTTGGGAGGCTGAGGCGAGAGGGTCACTTGAGCCCAGGAGTTTGAGACTAGCATGGGCAACACAGCAATATTCCATCTCTAAAAATGTGTTTCTGTAACATATATGTATATATACATTCATATATTCACAGTATATTTATAATATACAAAATAGCTGGAATACAGACTTAACTATTCACAATGGTTACTTCTAGAGAAGGGGAAATGCAAATTTCAGCTTTTTACCCACACATATATTCTTGTATCATCTGAACTATTTAAGTAAATTGTATGTATAAATTTGCCCTGAAACACATAGCAGAACACTGTAGTTTTGACTCAAAAATCTTCAAATCATGATGGAATTGTCCTGTGAAAGTAAAGTTATAGAGATGAAAAGTCTCCCTCCAGCCTAAATGCTCTTTCATATGACCTATATTACACACAGCAATGCAGACGCCCCAATCCTTTCCACACTGTCATAAGAATTTTTCAGTGAACTGTATTCCCCTTTACAAACTAGATGATAGTTAGAGTTACCAGGCAAGAATGTGGATCCAGTTCTGCTTTTTCAAAGCCCAATGTTCCTCACATAATAGCAATGCATTCTTCAACCGGTCCACTGCCCCCACCACCTGAGCTCTCTGTTGCACACAACTCAGCGAGGCCTGGGAGAAAGCAGGTGCAAATTTCACTTACTCAGTAACAACACATCCCGCCTGATTCCTCTGCTGGGCTAGTTCTCAAGTCATCTTTTTCTAAGCTTTCATTCGGCTCTACCACATGTACCTAGGCTGGGTAAAATACTTTACCAGGTTTTTTTTTTTATTTTTTTTTTTTTTTTTTGAGACAGAGTTTCACTCTGTAGCCCAGGCTGGAGTGCAGTGACGCCATCGCGGCTCACTGTAACCTCCACCTCCTGGGTTCAAACGATTCTCCTGCTTCAGCTTCTCAAGTAGCTGGGACTACAGGTGCACCCAGGATTATCACCACACCCAGCTAATTTTTGTATTTTTAATAAAGATGGGGTTTCACCATATTGGCCAGGCTGGTCTCAAACTCCTGACCTCATGATCCGCCTGCCTCGGCCTCCCAAAGTGCTGGGATTACAGGCGTGAGTCACCGCACCTGGCCTACTTGACCAGTTTTGTTCCTGAATTAAACCTGTTATTACTATCAATAATGTCAATCAGTGCCATTTCATTCACCATATGACACACACACACAAAGCACTTCATACTCGCTCCACCTATCTGCTTTGCTGCAATGGCCACAGTGTTCCCCATCTTACATGAGAGGCACAGAGAAAGACAATGACTTCTCCAAGGTTTTGTAATTCACAATCAGTGGCAGAACCAACATGCCCAACCAGGTCTGGCCAAGGCCTGTGTTTCAGCCACACCACCCGGTTGCTGCCTCTAAGGCTCAATGGGCAAGTAACAGATCACTCCGATTGCAGAGGCTTCAGAAATGCCTTCCACCGTGGTACAATGGACGGTTCGCTCTCAGGAGGGGAGGCGGGGTGGGAATCAGCACACAGTTCTGCTAGGTCTCTCATGAAGGGCACAGACTATGTATTTTGTGCCTTGCTTTGCAGGTGAAATGTCTCCTGCCCCCTGTACAACAGCTTTCTTTGTCCTCTCCACATAAAAGTACAACTGAGTTCCTCAGGGGCAGGCAGTGATCACTGCCCTGTGCCACACCTGACTGGTGTCCCAACAGGTGGACACACAGTCTCTTCTCTTATGGCCCAGGCTGCCCCCATCTGCTAAGCATCGAAAACTACACACAGGATTTGCAGAACATGAATGACATGGAGGTGATTGCTTCATCTCTGTTGAAAACTTACTGCACTCTCTTAAAAAAGGGAATTCAGGAAAAGCTGAACAATTGAGGCTGGCTGGCTGTAATCTTCAGCTGCTGAGAAAGCCTCAGCTGCTCGGTTCCACTGTGGAAATCCAACTCCTCCCTCAAGTCCAACTCAAGTACATCTCCACTGTGGTGCCTGCCCCTTCCTCCCTTTCACAGGCATGTGTTCCCTCTGCAGTCCCAGAGCATTCTATCGCCACCTCTGGAGCCACACTGTCCCAGCCTACAGCCAGCTCAGTGCACAGCTGCCTCTCCCTGTGTGTACCTGCAGGCCCCACCTGGGCTGGAAGGCTGCCTTCTTCTCCTCCGCATAGAGGAGACACTCAGGAACTGCTGAATGAGGGAGGGAGTGGATGAGCAAGATCAGCCAAGGGCTACAGGGAGTGACCTGCAGCTCCTAGCAGGAACAGCCCCTGCCCTGCCAATCCGGGGGTGCTGCCTCTGTTCTCAGCAGGGCCGCTAAAAGCTCCGTTATAACAGCTCTAGGCCACAACAGTCAACTTGGTGTCAGGCCCTAGAGACACCAAAACTCCTAACAAATAAAGAGGCCGCGTATGCAGCATGCTGGTGAAAAGCACAGGCTTCGGAGTCAGAGCTTGAATCCCACTTATTATGTGACCTTGAGCAAGTTACTCAATGCATCACTCTCATTTTGTCACCAGCAAAATGAGGACATTATCTGCCACACAGTGTTGCTGAAAAAGTAAGAGAGGTGACAGACGCAAAGTGCTTGGCACTTACTTACTCTTACTGGTTTATTACAAAGAAGAGAATATGGGAACAGCCTAATGCAAGAGAGGCGCAGGGCACACCATGGGGCAGAGAGGTCGGGGCTCCCATGCCGTCCCTGGAAGTGCCACCTCCCCAGCACCAAATGAGTTCACCAAACCAGAAGCT
>NW_022163282.1:0-3246 GCF_008728515.1 Papio anubis | reverse complement strand
TTCGGGAAGGGGAACATCACACACCGGGGCCTATCATGGGGAGGGGGGAGGGGGGAGGGATTGCATTGGGAATTATACCTGATGTAAATGACGAGTTGATGGGTGCAGCACACCAACAAGGCACAAGTATACATATGTAACAAACCTGCACGTCATGCACATGTACCCTACAACTTACAGTATAATAATAATAAATAAATTTAAAAAATAAAAAATAAAAAAAAAAAAAAGCAAAACCAGAAAGAAGCTTTCTGTGAAACTGCTTTGATATATGTGAATTATCTCACAAAGTTACATCATTCTTTTAATTGAGCAGTCCAATAACACTGGTTTCGTTTAATCTGCAACAGGATAGTTCAGAGAGCATTAAAGCCTATGGTGACAAAGGAAAATCCTCAGATAAAACTGGAAAGAAGGTTTCTGAGAAACCAGCTTTGTGATGTGTGGATTCATCTCACAGATTTATACCACTATTTTCAGGGATCAGTTTGGTAGCACTGTTTTTGGGGAATCTAAGAATGGATATTTTGAATTGCATTGAAGACTGTGGTGACAAAGGAAATATCCTCAGTTGAAAATTAGAAAGAAGTTTCATGAGAGAGTTCTTTGTGATGTGTGAATTCATGTCACAGAGTTACACGTTTCTTTTCATGGAGCAGTTCCCTAACACTGTTTTCATGGAATCTGCAATGTTATATTCCGGAGCACATTGAGTCCTAAAGTGAAAAAGGAAATATTCTTAGATAAAACTAGAAAGAAGTTTTCTGGAAAACTGCATTGTGGTTTTTGAATTCATCTCACAAAGTAACACCGTTCTTTCCATTGAGCAGTTTGATAACACTGTTTTCGTGGAATTTACAATATTATATTTGGGAGCACATTGAAGCCTGTGGTGACAAAGGAAATATCCTCCTATAAAAACCAAAAATATGCTTTCTGAGAAACTCCTTTGTGATGTGTGAATTCATCTCAGAGAGTTACACGGTTCTTTTCATTGAGCAGTTTGCTAACACGGTTTCCTTGGAATCTGCAACGGGATATTTCGGAGCCTATTGAAGCTTATCATGACAAAGGAAATATCCTCAGATAAAAACTAGAAAGAAGTTTTCTGAGAAACCACTTTGAGCTGTGTTAATTCATCTCACAGAGTTACATGATTATTTTCATGGATCAGGTTGGTAACATTGTTTTTGAGGAATCTGAGAAGGGATATTTTAGATCATATTGAAGCCTATGGTGACAAATTATAATTCCACGGATAAAAACTAGAAAAAGCTTTCCAAGAAAGTTCTTTGTGATGTGTGATTTCGTCTCAGAGAGTTACACCATGCTTTTAATTGAGCAGTTTGATTACACAGTTTCCATGGAATCTGCAAAGGGATACTTGGGAGTGCATTGAGGAATACAGTGAAAAAGGAAATATCTTCAGATAAATACTAGAAAGAAGCTTTCTGAGAAACTGCTTTGTGACGTGTGAATTCATCTCACAGAGATACACCGTTCTTTTCATTGAGAAGTTTACTAACACTGTTTTCATTTAATCTTCAATGGGATATTTGGGAGAGCATTGAGGAATATGGTGAAAAAGGAGATATCCTCAGATAAAAATTAGAAGGAAGCTTTTTGAGAAACAGCTTTGCATTCACAGAGTACCACCACTGTTTTCATAGAGTAGTGTGGTAGCACTGTTTTTGGGGAATTGGAGAAGGGATATTTTGAATGGCATTGAAGCCTATGGTGACAAAGAAATAACCTCAGATAAAAACTAGAAAGAAGCTTTGTGAGAAAGTTGCTTGTGATGTGAGAATTCATATCACAGTGTTACAACTTACTTTTCATGGAGCAGTTTTCTAACACTGTGTTCGTGGAATCTGCAATAGTATATTTGGGAGAGCATTGAGACCTATAGTGAAAAAGGAAATATCCTCAGATGAAAACGAGAATGAAGTTTTCAGATAAACTGTTTTCTGATGTTTTAATTCATCTCTCAGAGTTACACAGTTCTTTTCATGGATCAGTTTGGTAGCCCTAATTTTGGGGAATCTGAGAAGGGATATTTTGGATCACATTGAAACTGATGGTGACAAAGGAAATACCCTCAGATAAAAACTAGAAAGAAGCTTTCTAAGAAAGTCCTTTGTGATGGGTGAATTCATCTCACAGAGTTACACCACTCTTTTCATTGAGCAGTTTTATAACACTGTTTTTGTGCAAAGCTTTCATGCAAATTCTTTCTGATGTGTGAACCTGTCTCACAGAGTTATGGTGTCCTTTTCATTGTGCAGTTTGCTAACACTGTTTCTGTGCAATCTGCAATAGGATATTTTGGATTGCATAGAAGCTTATAGTGATAAAGGAAATATGACCAGATAATAACCAAAAAGAAGCCTTCTGTGAAACTGCTTTGTGATGCGTGTTTCCATCTCACAGAGTTACACCTTTCTTTTCATTGAGAAGTTTGCTAACACTTTTTTAATGGAATCTGCAATGGGATAGTCGGGAGCACAGTGAGGAATATGGTTAAAAAGGAAATATCCTCAGATAAAAATTAGATAGAATATTTATGAGAAACTGCTTTGTGATGTGTGAATTCATGTCACAGATTTTCACCTTTCTTTTCAAGGAGCAGTTTGCTAACACCGTTTTCGTCTAATCTTCAAGGGTATATTTGAGAGCGCATTGAGGCCTATGGTGAAAAAGGAAATATCCTCAGATAAAAACCAGAAATAAACTTTCTGAAGAAACTGCTTTGAGATTTGTGAATTCATCTCACAGAGTTCCACCATTCTTTTCATGGAGCAGTTTTGTAACACTGTTTTTGGGGGATCTGAAAAGGGATATTTTGGATCTCATTAATGCCTATTTTGAAAAAGGAAATATTCTCAAATTAAAAACTAGAAAGAAGCTTTCTGAGATACTGCTTTTTGATGTGTGTATTCATCTCACGAGTAGCATGATTCTTTTCTTGGAGCAGTTTGCTGAAACTGCTTTCATGGAATCTGCAATAGGATATTTGGGAGCACATTGAAGAATATGGTGACAAAGGAAATATCCTCAGACAAAAACCAAAAAGAAGCTTTCTGAGAAACTGCTTTGTGATGTGTGAATTCGTCTCACAAATTTACACTTTTCTTTTCATGGAACAGTTTTCTAATACTGTTTTCGTGGAACCTGCAAATGGATATTCAGGAACACAGTTAGGCCTGTGGTGAAAAAGGACAGATCCTCAGACAAAAACTAGAAAGA